>NW_026046001.1:8692426-8795994 GCF_023898315.1 Schistocerca nitens
CGATAAGTATCCATATATCAATACGTATCGATATATCGATATATCGATAAGTATCGATAAATCGATAAGTATCGATTTATCGAAAAGTATCGATATATCGATAAGTATCGATATATCGATAAGTATCGATATATCGATAAGTATCGATATATCGATAAGTATCGATATATCGAGAAGTATCGATTTATCGAAAAGTATCGATATATCGAAAAGTATCGATATATCGAGAAGTATCGGTTTATCGAAAAGTATCGATATATAGAAAAGTATCGATATATCGAAAAGTATCGATATATCGAAAACTATCGATATATCGAAAAGTATCGATATATCGAAAAGTATCGATATATAGAAAAGTATCGATATATCGCAAAGTATCGATATATCGATAAGTATCGATAAGATATCGAAAAGTACCGATAAGATATCGAAAAGTACCGGAAAGATATCGAAAAGTATCGATATATATCGAATAGTATCGATATATATCGAAAAGTATTGATATATATCGAAAAGTATCTATATATAAGGAAAAGTATCGATATATAAGGAAAACTATCGATATATAATGAAAAGTATCGATATATAATGAAAAGTATCGATATATAATGATAAGTATGGATATATAATGATAAGTATCGATATATAATGATAAGTATCGATATATAATGATAAGTATCGATATATAAAGATAAGTATCGATATATAATAAAATGTATCGATATATAATGAAAAGTATCGAAAAGATATCGAAAAGTATCGAAAAGATATCGAAAAGTATCGAAAAGATATCGAAAAGTATCGAAAAGATCGAAAAGTATCGAAAAGATATCGAAAAGTATCGATATATCGAAAAGTATCGATATATCGAAAAGTATCGATATATCGATAAGTAACGATATATCCGATATATCGATAAGTATCGATATATCGAAAACTATCGATATATCGAAAAGTATTGATATATCGAAAAGTATCGATATATCGAAAAGTATCGATATATCGAAAAGTATCGATATATCGATAAGTATCGATATATCGATAAGTATCGATATATCAAAAAGAATCGATATATCGAAAAGTATCGATATATCGAAAAGTATCGATATATCGAAAAGTATCGATATATCGATAAGTATCGATATATCGCAAAGTATAGATATATCGATAAGTATCGATATATCGATAAGTATCGATATATCGATAAGTATCGATATATCGATAAGTACAGAAAAGGTATCGAAAAGTACCGAAAAGATATCGAAAAGTACCGGAAAGATATCGAAAAGTACCGAAAAGATATCGAAAAGTACCGAAAAGATATCGAAAAGTACCGAAAAGATATCGAAAAGTATCGAAAAGATATCGAAAAGTATCGAAAAGATATCGAAAAGTATCGAAATGATATCGAAAAGTATCGAAAAGATATCGAAATGTATCGATATATCGAACAGTATCGATATATCGAATAGTATCATTATATCGATAAGTATCGATTTATCGAAAAGTACCGATATATCGAAAAGTACCGATATATCGATAAGTATCGATATATCGATAAGTATCGATAAGTATCGATATATCGATAAGTATCGATATATCGATAAGTATCGATATATCGATAAGTATCGATATATCAAAAAGAATCGATATATCGAAAAGTATCGATATATCGAAAAGTATCGATATATCGATAAGTATCGATATATCGAAAAGTATCGATATATCGTAAAGAATCGATATATCGTAAAGTATCGATATATCGAAAAGTACCGATATATCGAAAAGTACCGAAAAGATATCGAAAAGATATCGAAAAGTACCGAAAAGATATCGAAAAGTACCGAAAAGATATCCAAAAGTACCGAAAAGATATCGAAAAGTACCGAAAAGATATCGAAAAGTACCGAAAAGATATCGAAAAGTACCGAAAAGTTTTCGAAAAGTATCGAAAAGATATCGATAAGTATCGAAAAGATGTCGATAAGTATTTATATATAATGAAAAGTATCTATATATAATAAAAAGTATCGATATATAATGAAAAGTATCGATATATAATGAAAAGTATCGAAAAAATATCGATAAGTATCGAAAAGATATCGATAAGTATCGAAATTTTATAGATAAGTATCGAAAAGATATCGAAAAGTATCGAAAAGATATCGTAAAGTATCGAAAAGACATCGAAAAGTATCGAAAAGATATCGAAAAGATATCGAAAAGTATCGAAAAGATATCGAAAAGTATCGAAAAGATATCGAAAAGTACCGAAAAAATATCGAAAAGTATCGATATATCGAAAAGTATCGATATATCGAAAAGTATCGATATATCGATAAGTATCGATATATCGAAAAGTATCGATGTATCGAAAAGTATCGATATATCGATAAGTATCGATACATCGAAAAGTATCGATATATCGATAAGTAGCGTTATATCGAAAGGTATTGATGTATCGAAAAGTATCGATATATCGATAAGTATCGATATATCGAAAAGTATCGATATATCGAAAAGTATCGATGTATCGGAAAAGTATCGATATATCGATAAGTATCGATGTATCGAAAAGTATCGATATATCGAAAAGTATCGATATATCTAATAGTATCGATATATCAAGAAGTATCGATATATCGAAAAGTATCGATATATCGAAAAGTATCGATATATCGAAAAGAAGTACCGAAAAGATATCGATAAGTACCGAAAAGAAATCGATAAGTACCGAAAAGATATCGATAAGTACCGAAAAGATATCTAAAAGTACCGAAAAGATATCGAAAAGTACCGAAAAGATATGGAAAAGTACCGAAAAGATATCGAAAAGTACCGAGAAGATATCGAAAAGTACCGAAAAGGTATCGAAAAGTATCGAAAAGTATCGAAAAGATATCGAATAGTATCGATATATATCGAAAAGCATCGATATATATCGAAAAGTATCTATATATAAGGAAAAGTATCGATATATAAGGAAAAGTGTCGATATATAATGAAAAGTATCGATATATAATGAAAAGTATCGATATATAATGAAAAGTATCGAAAAGATATCGAAAAGTATCGAAAAGATATCGAAAAGTATCGAAAAGGTATCGAAAAGTATCGAAAAGATATCGAAAAGTATCTATATATATCGAAAAGTATCTATATATATCGAAAAGTATCGATATATCGAAAAGTATCGATATATCGATAAGTATCGATATATCGAAAAGTATCTATATATCGATAAGTATCGATATATCGATAAGTATCGATATATCGATAAGTATCGATATATCGATAAGTATCGATATATCGAGAAGTATCGAAATATCGAAAAGTATCGATATATCGATAAGTATGGATATATCGAATAGTATCGAAATATCGAAAAGTATCGATATATCGATAAGTATCCATATATCAATAAGTATCTATATATCGATATATCGATAAGTATCAATATATCGATAAGTATCGATATATCGATAAGTATCGATATATCGATAAGTATCAATATATCGAAAAGTATCGATATATCGATAAGTATCGATATATCGATAAGTATCGATATATCGAAAAGTATCGTTATATCGATAAGTATCGAAAAGATATCGAAAAGTATCGAAAAGATCGAAAAGTATCGAAAAGATATCGCATAGTATCGATATATCGATAAGTATCGATATATCGAAAAGTATCGATATATCGATAAGTATCGATATATCCGATATATCGATAAATATCGATATATCGAAAAGTTTCGGTAAATCGAAAAGTATCGATATATCGATAAGTATCGATATATCGAAAAGTATCGGTATATCGAAAAGTATCGATATATCGAAAAGTGTCGATATATCGAAAAGTATCGATTTATCGAAAAGTATCGATATATCGAAAAGTATCAATATATCGAAAAGTATCGATATATCGAAAAGTATCGTAATATCGAAAAGTATCGATATATCGAAGAGTATCGATAAGATATCGAAAAGTACCGAAAAGATATCGAAAAGTACCGAAAAGATATCGAAACGTATCGAATAGTATCGATATATATCGAAAAGTATCGATATATATCGAAAAGTATCTATATATAAGGAAAAGTATCGATATATAATGAAAAGTATCGATATATAATGAAAAGTATCGATATATAATGATAAGTATGGATATATAATGATAGGTATCGATATATAATGATAAGTATCGATATATAATGATAGGTATCGATATATAATGATAAGTATCGATATATAATGAAAGGTATCGATATATAATAAAAAGTATCGATATATAATGAAAGGTATCGATATATAATAAAAAGTATCGATATATAATTAAAAGTATCGAAAAGATATCGAAAAGTATCGAAAAGATATCGAAAAGTATCGAAAAGATATCGAAAAGTATCGAAAAGTATCGAAAAGATATCGAAAAGTATCGAAAAGATCGAAGAAAAGATATCGAAAAGTATCGTTATATCCATAAGTATCGATATATCGAAAAGTATCGATATATCGATAAGTATTGATATATCCGGTATATCGATAAGTATCGATATATCGAAAAGTATCGATAAATCGATAAGTATCGATAAATCGATAAGTATCGATATATCGAAAAGTATCGATATATCGAAAAGTATCGATATATCGAAAATTATCGATATATCTAAAAGTATCGATATATCGAAAAGTATCGATATATCGAAAAGTATCGATACATCGATAAGTATCGATAAGATATCGAAAAGTATCGATATATCGAAAAGTATCGATATATCGAAAAGTATCGATATATCGATAAGTATCGATATATCGAAAAGTATCGAAAAGATATCGATACGTACCGAAAAGATATCGATAAGTACCGAAAAGATATCGAAAAGTATCGATATATATCGAAAAGTATCTATATATAAGGAAAAGTATCGATATATAAGCAAAAGTATCGATATATAATGAAAAGTATCGATATATAATGAAAAGTATCGATATATAATGAAAAGTATCGATATATAATGAAAACTATCGATATATAATGAAAAGTATCGAAAAGATATCGAAAAGTATCGAAAAGATATCGAAAAGTATCGAAAAGATATCGAAAAGTATCGAAAAGATATCGAAAAGTATCGATATATCGAAAAGTATCGATATATCGATAAGTATCGATATATCGATAAGTATAGATATATCGAAAAGTATCGATATATCGAAAAGTATCGGTATATCGATAAGTATCGATATATCGATAAGTATCGATATATCGATAAGTATCGATATATCGATAAGTATCGACATATCGAAAAGTGTCGATATATCGAAAAGTACCGATATATCGAAAAGTATCGATATATCGTAAAGTATCGATATATCGAAAAGTACCGATATATCGAAAAGTACCGAAAAGATATCGAAAAGTACCGAAAAGATATCGAAAAGTACCGAAAAGATATCCAAAAGTACCGAAAAGATATCGAAAAGTACCGAAAAGGTATCGTAAAGTACCGAAAATATATCGAAAAGTATCGAAAAGATATCGAAAAGTATCGAAAAGATATCGAAAAGTATCGAAAAGATATCGAAAAGTATCGAAAAGTATCTATATATAATGAAAAGTATCTATATATAATAAAAAGTATCAATATATAATGAAAAGTATCGATATATAATGAAAAGTATCGAAAAGATATCGATAAGTATCGAAAAGATATCGATAAGTATCGAAAAGATATAGATAAGTATCGAAAAGGTATCGATAAGTATCGAAAAGATATCGAAAAGTATCGAAAAGATATCGAAAAGTATCGAAAAGACATCGAAAAGTATCGAAAAGATATCGAAAAGATATCGAAAAGTATCGAAAAGATATCGAAAAGTATCGAAAAGATATCGAAAAGTATCTATATATATCGAAAAGTATCTATATATATCGAAAAGTATCCATATATATCGAAAAGTATCTATATATAATGAAAAGTATCGATATATAATTAAAAGTATCGATATATAATGAAAAGTATCGATATATAATGATAAGTATCGATATATAATGATAAGTATCGATATATAAGTACCGAAAAGATATCGAAAAGTACCGAAAAGATATCGAAAAGTACCGAAAAGATATCGAAAAGTATCGAAAAGTTATCGAAAAGTATCGAAAAGATATCGAAAAGTATCGATATATAGATAAGTATCGAAAAGATATCGAAAAGTATCGATATATCGATAAGTATCGATATATCGAAAAGTATCGATATATCGAAAAGTATCGATATAACGAAAAGCATCGATATATCGAAAAGTATCGATATATCGAAAAGTATCGATATATCGATAAGTATCGATTTATCGAAAAGTATCGAAATATCGTAAAGTATCGATATATCGAAAAAGTATCGATATATCTATAAGTATCGATATATCGATAAGTTTCGATATATCGAAAAGTATCGATATATCGATAACTATCGATATATCGATAAGTATCGATATATCGAAAAGTACCGAAAAGATATCGAAAAGTACCGAAAAGATATCGAAAAGTACCGAAAAGATATCGAAAAGTACCGAAATGATATCAAAAAGTACCTAAAAGATATCGAAAAGTACCGAAAAGATATCGAAAAGTACCGAAAAGATTTCGAAAAGTACCGAAAAGATATCGAAAAGTACCGAAAATATATCGAAAAGTACCGAAAAGATATCGAAAAGTACCGAAAAGATATCGAAAAGTACCGAAAAGATATCGAAAAGTACCGAATAGATATCGACAAGTACCGAAAAGATATCGAAAAGTACCGAAAAGATATCGAAAAGTACCGAAAAGATATCGAAAAGTACCGAAAAGATATCGACAAGTACCGAAAAGATATCGACAAGTACCGAAAAGATATCGACAAGTATCGAAAAGATATCGAAAAGTATCGAAAAGATATCGAAAAGTATCGTTAAGATATCGAAAAGTATCGTAAAGATATCGAAAAGTATCGAAAAGATATCGAAAAGTATCAATGTATCGATAAATATCGATATATCGATAAGTATCGATATATCGATAAGTATCGATTTATCGATAAGTATCGATATATCGATAAGTATCGATATATCGATAAGTATCGATATATCGATAAGTATCGATATATCGAAAAGTGTCGATATATCGAAAAGTATCGATATATCGAAAAGTATCGATATATCGTAAAGTATCGATATATCGAAAAGTACCGATATATCGAAAAGTACCGCAAAGATATCGAAAAGTACCGAAAAGATATCGAAAAGTACCGAAAAGATATCGAAAAGTACCGAAAAGATACCGAAAAGTATCGAAAAGATATCGAAAAGTATCGAAAAGATATCGAAAAGTATCGAAAAGTTATCGAAAAGTATCGAAAAGATATCGAAAAGTATCGAAAAGATATCGAAAAGTATCTATATATAATGAAAAGTATCTATATATAATAAAAAGTATCGATATATAATGAAAAGTATCGATATATAATGAAAAGTATCGAAAAGATATCGATAAGTATCGAAAAGATATCGATAAGTATCGAAAAGATATCGCTAAGTATCGAAAAGATATCGATAAGTATCGAAAAGGTATCGATAAGTATCGAAAAGATATCGAAAAGTTTCGAAAAGATATCGAAAAGTATCTATATATATCGAAAAGTATCTATATATATCGAAAAGTATCTATATATATCGAAAAGTATCTATATATAACGAAAAGTATCGATATATAATTAAAAGTATCGACATATAATGAAAAGTATCGATATATAAATATAAGTATCGATATATAATGATAAGTATCGATATATAAGTACCGAAAAGATATCGAAAAGTACCGAAAAGATATCGAAAAGTATCGAAAAGATATCGAATAGTATCGATATGTCGATAAGTATCGAAAAGATATCGAAAAGTATCGATATATCGACAAGTATCGATATATCGAAATTTATCGATATATCGAAAAGTATCGATATAACGAAAAGTATCGATATATCGAAAAGTATAGATATTTCAAAAATATCGATGTATCGATAAGTATCGATGTATCGATAAGTATCGATATATCGATAAGTATCGATATATCGATAAGTATCGATATATCGATATATATCGATAAGTATCGATATATCGATAAGTATCGATATATCGAAAAGTATCGATATATCGAAAAGTATCGATATATCGATAAGTATCCATATATCAATAAGTATCGATATATATATATATATATATATATATATATATATATATATATATATATATATATATATATATATATATATATATATATATATATATATATATATATATATATATATCGATATATCGATAAGTATAAGTATATATCGATAAGTATCGATATATCGATAAGTATCGACATATCGAAAAGTATCGATATATCGAAAAGTATCGATATATCGATAAGTATCGATATATCGATAAGTATCGATATATCGATTAGTATCGATATATCGATAAGTATCGATATATCGAGAAGTATCGATATACCGAAAAGTATCGATATATCGAAAAGTATCGATATATCGATAAGTATCGATATATCGAAAAGTATCGATATATCGATAAGTAACGATATATCCGATATATCGATAAGTATCGATATATCGAAAGGTATCGATATATCGAAAAGTATCGATATATCGAAAAGTATCGATATATCGAAAAGTATCGATATATCGAAAAGTATCGATATATCGATAGGTATCGATAAGATATCGAAAAGTACCGAAAAGATAACGAAAAGAATCGATATATATCGAATAGTATCGATATATATCGAAAAGTATCGATATATATCGAAAAGTATCTATATATAAGGAATAGTATCGATATATAATGATAAGTATGGATATATAATGATAAGTATGGATATATAATGATAAATATCGATATATAATGATAAGTATCGATATATAAAGATAAGTATCGATATATAATGAAAGGTATCGATATATAATAAAAAGTATCGATATATAATGAAAAGTATCGAAAAGATATAGAAAAGTTTCGAAAAGATATCGAAAAGTATCGAAAAGATATCGAAAAGTATCATAAAGATATCGAAAAGTATCGAAGAGATATCGAAAAGTATCGTAAAGATCGAAGAAAAGATATCGAAAAGTATCGATATATCGATAAGTATCGATATATCGAAAAGTATCGATATATCGATAAGTATCGATATATCGATAAGTATCGATATATCCGATATATCGATAAGTATCGATATATCGAAAAGTATCGATAAATCGATAAGTATCGATATATCGAAAAGTGTCGATATAACGAAAAAAATCGGTATATCGAAAAGTATCGATATATCGAAAAGTATCGATATATCGATAAGTATCGATAAGATATCGAAAAGTATCGATATATCGAAAAGTATCGATATATCGATAAGTATCGATATATCGATAAGTATCGATAAGTATCGATATATCGATATGTATCGATATATCGATACGTATCGAAAAGATATCGATAAGTACCGAAAAGATATCGATAAGTACCGAAAAGATATCGAAAAGTACCGAAAAGATATCGAAAAGTATCGAAAAGATATCAAAAAGTATCGAAAAGATATCGAAAAGTATCGAAAAGATATCGAAAAGTATCGAAAAGATATCGAAAAGTATCGATATATCGAAAAGTATCGATATATCAATAAGTATCGATATATCGAAAAGTACCGATATATCGAAAAGTACCGATATATCGATAAGTACCGATATATCGATAAGTATCGATAAGTATCGATATATCGATAAGTATCGATGTATCGATAAGTATCGATAAATCGATAAGTATCGATATATCGATAAGTATCGATATATCGAAAAGTATCGATATATCGTAAAGTATCGATATATCGAAAAGTACCGATATATCGAAAAGTACCGAAAAGATATCGAAAAGTATCGAAAAGATATCGAAAAGTTCCGAAAAGATATCCAAAAGTACCGAAAAGATATCCAAAAGTACCGAAAAGATATCGAAAAGTACCGAAAAGATATCGAAAAGTACCGAAAAGATATCGAAAAGTACCGAAAAGATATCGAAAAGTATCGAAAAGATATCAAAAGTATCGAAAAGATATCGAAAAGTATCGAAAAGATATCGAAAAGTATCTATATATAATGAAAAGTATCTATATATAATAAAAAGTATCGATATATAATGAAAAGTATCGATATATAATGAAAAGTATCGAAAAGATATCGATAAGTATCGAAAAGATATCGATAAGTAACGAAAAGATATCGATAAGTATCGAAAAGACATAGATAAGTATCGAAAAGATATCGATAAGTATCGAAAAGATATCGAAAAGTATCGAAAAGACATCGAAAAGTATCGAAAAGATACCGAAAAGATATCGAAAAGTATCGAAAAGATATCGAAAAGTATCTATATATAACGAAAAGTATCTATATATATCGAAAAGTATCTATATATAATGAAAAGTGTCGATATATAATTAAAAGTATCGATATATAATGAAAAGTATCGATATATAATGATAAGTATCTATATATAATGATAAGTATCGATATATAAGTACCGAAAAGATATCGAAAAGTACCGAAAAGATATCGAAAAGTACCGAAAAGATATCGAAAAGTATCGAAAAGATATCGAAAAGTATCGAAAAGATATCGAAAAGTATCGATATATCGATAAGTATCGAAAAGATATCGAAAAGTATCGATATATCGATAAGTATCGATATATCGAAAAGTATCGATATATCGAAAAGTATCGATATAACGAAAAGTATCGATATATCGAAAAGTATCGATGTATCGATAAGTATCGATATATCGAAAAGTATCGATGTATCGATAAGTATCGATGTATCGATAAGTATCGATATATCGATAAGTATCGATATATCGATAAGTATCGATATATCGATAAGTATCGATCTTTCGAAAAGTATCGATATATCGAAAAGTATCGATAAATCATAAAGTATCGATATATCGAAAAGTATCGAAATATCGAAAAGTATCGATGTATCGAAAAGTATCGATGTATCGAAAAGTATCGATATATCGAAAAGTATCGATATATCGAAAAGTATCGATATATCGATAAGTATCGATATATCGATAAGTATCGATATATCGATAAGTACCGAAAAGATATCGAAAAGTACCGAAAAGATATCGAAAAGTACCGGAAAGATATCGAAAAGTACCGAAAAGATATCGAAAAGTACCGAAAAGATATCGAAAAGTACCGAAAAGATTTCGAAAAGTACCGAAAAGATTTCGAAAAGTACCGAAAAGATATCGAAAAGTACCGAAAAGATATCGAAAAGTACCGAAAAGATATCGACAAGTACCGAAAAGATATCGACAAGTACCGAAAAGATATCGACAAGTACCGAAAAGATATCGACAAGTACCGAAAAGATATCGAAAAGTATCGAAAAGATATCGAAAAGTATCGAAAAGACATCGAAAAGTATCGTAAAGATATCGAAAAGTATCGAAAAGATATCGAAAAGTATCGATGTATCGATAAGTATCGATATATCGATAAGTATCGATATATCGATAAGTATAGATATAACGAAAAGTATCGATATATCGAAAAGTATCGATATATCGAAAAGTATCGATATATCGAAAAGTATCGATATATCGATAAGTATCGATATATCGATAAGTATCCATATATCAATAAGTATCGATATATCGATATATCGATAAGTATCGATAAATCGATAAGTATCGATTTATCGAAAAGTATCGATATATCGATAAGTATCGATATATCGATAAGTATCGATATATCGATAAGTATCGATATATCGATAAGTATCGATATATCGAGAAGTATCGATTTATCGAAAAGTATCGATATATCGAAAAGTATCGATATATCGAGAAGTATCGGTTTATCGAAAAGTATCGATATATAGAAAAGTATCGATATATCGAAAAGTATCGATATATCGAAAACTATCGATATATCGAAAAGTATCGATATATCGAAAAGTATCGATATATAGAAAAGTATCGATATATCGAAAAGTATCGATATATCGATAAGTATCGATAAGATATCGAAAATTACCGATAAGATATCGAAAAGTACCGGAAAGATATCGAAAAGTATCGATATATATCGAATAGTATCGATATATATCGAAAAGTATTGATATATATCGAAAAGTATCTATATATAAGGAAAAGTATCGATATATAAAAAAAACTATCGATATATAATGAAAAGTATCGATATATAATGAAAGGTATCGATATATAATGATAAGTATGGATATATAATGATAAGTATCGATATATAATGATAAGTATCGATATATAATGATAAGTATCGATATATAAAGATAAGTATCGATATATAATAAAATGTATCGATATATAATGAAAAGTATCGAAAAGATATCGAAAAGTATCGAAAAGATATCGAAAAGTATCGAAAAGATATCGAAAAGTATCGAAAAGATCGAAAAGTATCGAAAAGATATCGAAAAGTATCGATATATCGAAAAGTATCGATATATCGAAAAGTATCGATATATCGATAAGTAACGATATATCCGATATATCGATAAGTATCGATATATCGAAAACTATCGATATATCGAAAAGTATTGATATATCGAAAAGTATCGATATATCGAAAAGTATCTATATATCGAAAAGTATCGATATATCGATAAGTATCGATATATCGATAAGTATCGATATATCAAAAAGAATCGGTATATCGAAAAGTATCGATATATCGAAAAGTATCGATATATCGAAAAGTATCGATATATCGATAAGTATCGATATATCGCAAAGTATAGATATATCGATAAGTATCGATATATCGATAAGTATCGATATATCGATAAGTATCGATATATCGATAAGTACAGAAAAGGTATCGAAAAGTACCGAAAAGATATCGAAAAGTACCGGAAAGATATCGAAAAGTACCGAAAAGATATCGAAAAGTATCGAAAAGATATCGAAAAGTATCGAAAAGATATCGAAAAGTATCGAAATGATATCGAAAAGTATCGAAAAGATATCGAAATGTATCGATATATCGAACAGTATCGATATATCGAATAGTATCATTATATCGATAAGTATCGATATATCGAAAAGTACCGATATATCGAAAAGTACCGATATATCGATAAGTATCGATATATCGATAAGTATCGATAAGTATCGATATATCGATCAGTATCGATATATCGATAAGTATCGATATATCGATAAGTATCGATATATCGATAAGTATCGATATATCGATAAGTATCGATATGCCGATAAGTATCGATATATCGATAAGTATCGATAAATCGAAAAGTATCGATATATCGAAAAGTATCGATATATCGTAAAGAATCGATATATCGTAAAGTATCGATATATCGAAAAGTACCGATATATCGAAAAGTACCGAAAAGATATCGAAAAGTATCGAAAAGATATCGAAAAGTACCGAAAAGATATCGAAAAGTACCGAAAAGATATCCAAAAGTACCGAAAAGATATCGAAAAGTACCGAAAAGATATCGAAAAGTACCGAAAAGATATCGAAAAGTACCGAAAAGTTTTCGAAAAGTATCGAAAAGATATCGATAAGTATCGAAAAGATGTCGATAAGTATTTATATATAATGAAAAGTATCTATATATAATAAAAAGTATTGATATATAATGAAAAGTATCGATATATAATGAAAAGTATCGAAAAAATATCGATAAGTATCGAAAAGATATCGATAAGTATCGAAAAGATATCGATAAGTATCGAAATTTTATAGATAAGTATCGAAAAGATATCGAAAAGTATCGAAAAGATATCGTAAAGTATCGAAAAGACATCGAAAAGTATCGAAAAGATATCGAAAAGATATCGAAAAGTATAGAAAAGATATCGAAAAGTATCGAAAAGATATCGAAAAGTACCGAAAAAATATCGAAAAGTATCGATATATCGAAAAGTATCGATATATCGAAAAGTATCGATATATCGATAAGTATCGATATATCGAAAAGTATCGATGTATCGAAAAGTATCGATATATCGATAAGTATCGATACATCGAAAAGTATCGATATATCGATAAGTATCGATATATCGATAAGTATCGATATGCCGATAAGTATCGATATATCGATAAGTATCGATAAATCGAAAAGTATCGATATATCGAAAAGTATCGATATATCGTAAAGAATCGATATATCGTAAAGTATCGATATATCGAAAAGTACCGATATATCGAAAAGTACCGAAAAGATATCGAAAAGTATCGAAAAGATATCGAAAAGTACCGAAAAGATATCGAAAAGTACCGAAAAGATATCCAAAAGTACCGAAAAGATATCGAAAAGTACCGAAAAGATATCGAAAAGTACCGAAAAGATATCGAAAAGTACCGAAAAGTTTTCGAAAAGTATCGAAAAGATATCGATAAGTATCGAAAAGATGTCGATAAGTATTTATATATAATGAAAAGTATCTATATATAATAAAAAGTATTGATATATAATGAAAAGTATCGATATATAATGAAAAGTATCGAAAAAATATCGATAAGTATCGAAAAGATATCGATAAGTATCGAAAAGATATCGATAAGTATCGAAATTTTATAGATAAGTATCGAAAAGATATCGAAAAGTATCGAAAAGATATCGTAAAGTATCGAAAAGACATCGAAAAGTATCGAAAAGATATCGAAAAGATATCGAAAAGTATAGAAAAGATATCGAAAAGTATCGAAAAGATATCGAAAAGTACCGAAAAAATATCGAAAAGTATCGATATATCGAAAAGTATCGATATATCGAAAAGTATCGATATATCGATAAGTATCGATATATCGAAAAGTATCGATGTATCGAAAAGTATCGATATATCGATAAGTATCGATACATCGAAAAGTATCGATATATCGATAAGTATCGATATATCGAAAAGTATTGATGTATCGAAAAGTATCGATATATCGATAAGTATCAATATATCGAAAAGTATCGATATATCGAAAAGTATCGATGTATCGGAAAAGTATCGATATATCGATAAGTATCGATATATCGAAAACTATCGATATATCGAAAAGTATCGATATATCTAATAGTATCGATATATCAAGAAGTATCGATATATCGAAAAGTATCGATATATCGAAAAGTATCGATATATCGAAAAGAATCGATATATCGATAAATATCGATATATCGAAAAGTACCGAAAAGATATCGATAAGTACCGAAAAGAAATCGATAAGTACCGAAAAGATATCGATAAGTACCGAAAAGATATCTAAAAGTACCGAAAAGATATCGAAAAGTACCGAAAAGATATGGAAAAGTACCGAAAAGATATCGAAAAGTACCGAGAAGATATCGAAAAGTACCGAAAAGGTATCGAAAAGTATCGAAAAGATATCGAAAAGTATCGAAAAGATATCGAATAGTATCGATATATATCGAAAAGCATCGATATATATCGAAAAGTATCTATATATAAGGAAAAGTATCGATATATAAGGAAAAGTGTCGATATATAATGAAAAGTATCGATATATAATGAAAAGTATCGATATATAATGAAAAGTATCGAAAAGATATCGAAAAGTATCGAAAAGATATCAAAAAGTATCGAAAAGATATCGAAAAGTATCGAAAAGATATCGAAAAGTATCGATATATCGATAAGTATCGATATATCGATAAGTATCGACATATCGATAAGTATCGATATATCGGTAAGTATCGACATATCGATAAGTATCGATATATCGATAAGTATCGATGTATCGAAAAGTATCGATATATCGATAAGTATCGATATATCGAAAAGTATCAATATATCGATATCGATGTATCGAAAAATATCGATATATCGATAAGTATCGATATATCGATAAGTATCGATATATCGATAAGTATCGATATATCGAAAAGTATCGATTTATCGAAAAGTATCGATATATCGATAAGTATCGATATATCGAAAAGTATCGATATATCGAAAAGTATCGATATATCGATAAGTATCGATATATCGATAAGTATCGATATATCGATAAGAGTCGATAAGTATCGATATATCGATAAGTATCGATATATCGATAAGTATCGATATATCGATAAGTATCGATATATCGATAAGTGTCGATATATCGATAAGTATCGATATATCGATAACTATCGATGTATCGAAAAGTATCGATATATCGAAAAGTATCGATATATCGAAAAGTATCGATATATATCGAAAAGTATCTATATATAAGGAAAAGTATCGATATATAAGCAAAAGTATCGATATATAATGAAAAGTATCGATATATAATGAAAAGTATCGATATATAATGAAAAGTATCGATATATAATGAAAACTATCGATATATAATGAAAAGTATCGAAAAGATATCGAAAAGTATCGAAAAGATATCGAAAAGTATCGAAAAGATATCGAAAAGTATCGAAAAGATATCGAAAAGTATCGATATATCGAAAAGTATCGATATATCGATAAGTATCGATATATCGATAAGTATAGATATATCGAAAAGTATCGATATATCGAAAAGTATCGGTATATCGATAAGTATCGATATATCGATAAGTATCGATATATCGATAAGTATCGATATATCGATAAGTATCGACATATCGAAAAGTGTCGATATATCGAAAAGTACCGATATATCGAAAAGTATCGATATATCGTAAAGTATCGATATATCGAAAAGTACCGATATATCGAAAAGTACCGAAAAGATATCGAAAAGTACCGAAAAGATATCGAAAAGTACCGAAAAGATATCCAAAAGTACCGAAAAGATATCGAAAAGTACCGAAAAGGTATCGTAAAGTACCGAAAATATATCGAAAAGTATCGAAAAGATATCGAAAAGTATCGAAAAGATATCGAAAAGTATCGAAAAGATATCGAAAAGTATCGAAAAGTATCTATATATAATGAAAAGTATCTATATATAATAAAAAGTATCAATATATAATGAAAAGTATCGATATATAATGAAAAGTATCGAAAAGATATCGATAAGTATCGAAAAGATATCGATAAGTATCGAAAAGATATAGATAAGTATCGAAAAGGTATCGATAAGTATCGAAAAGATATCGAAAAGTATCGAAAAGATATCGAAAAGTATCGAAAAGACATCGAAAAGTATCGAAAAGATATCGAAAAGATATCGAAAAGTATCGAAAAGATATCGAAAAGTATCGAAAAGATATCGAAAAGTATCTATATATATCGAAAAGTATCTATATATATCGAAAAGTATCCATATATATCGAAAAGTATCTATATATAATGAAAAGTATCGATATATAATTAAAAGTATCGATATATAATGAAAAGTATCGATATATAATGATAAGTATCGATATATAATGATAAGTATCGATATATAAGTACCGAAAAGATATCGAAAAGTACCGAAAAGATATCGAAAAGTACCGAAAAGATATCGAAAAGTATCGAAAAGTTATCGAAAAGTATCGAAAAGATATCGAAAAGTATCGATATATAGATAAGTATCGAAAAGATATCGAAAAGTATCGATATATCGATAAGTATCGATATATCGAAAAGTATCGATATATCGAAAAGTATCGATATAACGAAAAGCATCGATATATCGAAAAGTATCGATATATCGAAAAGTATCGATATATCGATAAGTATCGATTTATCGAAAAGTATCGAAATATCGTAAAGTATCGATATATCGAAAAAGTATCGATATATCTATAAGTATCGATATATCGATAAGTTTCGATATATCGAAAAGTATCGATATATCGATAACTATCGATATATCGATAAGTATCGATATATCGAAAAGTACCGAAAAGATATCGAAAAGTACCGAAAAGATATCGAAAAGTACCGAAAAGATATCGAAAAGTACCGAAATGATATCAAAAAGTACCTAAAAGATATCGAAAAGTACCGAAAAGATATCGAAAAGTACCGAAAAGATTTCGAAAAGTACCGAAAAGATATCGAAAAGTACCGAAAATATATCGAAAAGTACCGAAAAGATATCGAAAAGTACCGAAAAGATATCGAAAAGTACCGAAAAGATATCGAAAAGTACCGAATAGATATCGACAAGTACCGAAAAGATATCGAAAAGTACCGAAAAGATATCGAAAAGTACCGAAAAGATATCGAAAAGTACCGAAAAGATATCGACAAGTACCGAAAAGATATCGACAAGTACCGAAAAGATATCGACAAGTATCGAAAAGATATCGAAAAGTATCGAAAAGATATCGAAAAGTATCGTTAAGATATCGAAAAGTATCGTAAAGATATCGAAAAGTATCGAAAAGATATCGAAAAGTATCAATGTATCGATAAATATCGATATATCGATAAGTATCGATATATCGATAAGTATCGATTTATCGATAAGTATCGATATATCGATAAGTATCGATATATCGATAAGTATCGATATATCGATAAGTATCGATATATCGAAAAGTGTCGATATATCGAAAAGTATCGATATATCGAAAAGTATCGATATATCGTAAAGTATCGATATATCGAAAAGTACCGATATATCGAAAAGTACCGCAAAGATATCGAAAAGTACCGAAAAGATATCGAAAAGTACCGAAAAGATATCGAAAAGTACCGAAAAGATACCGAAAAGTATCGAAAAGATATCGAAAAGTATCGAAAAGATATCGAAAAGTATCGAAAAGTTATCGAAAAGTATCGAAAAGATATCGAAAAGTATCGAAAAGATATCGAAAAGTATCTATATATAATGAAAAGTATCTATATATAATAAAAAGTATCGATATATAATGAAAAGTATCGATATATAATGAAAAGTATCGAAAAGATATCGATAAGTATCGAAAAGATATCGATAAGTATCGAAAAGATATCGCTAAGTATCGAAAAGATATCGATAAGTATCGAAAAGGTATCGATAAGTATCGAAAAGATATCGAAAAGTTTCGAAAAGATATCGAAAAGTATCTATATATATCGAAAAGTATCTATATATATCGAAAAGTATCTATATATATCGAAAAGTATCTATATATAACGAAAAGTATCGATATATAATTAAAAGTATCGACATATAATGAAAAGTATCGATATATAAATATAAGTATCGATATATAATGATAAGTATCGATATATAAGTACCGAAAAGATATCGAAAAGTACCGAAAAGATATCGAAAAGTATCGAAAAGATATCGAATAGTATCGATATGTCGATAAGTATCGAAAAGATATCGAAAAGTATCGATATATCGACAAGTATCGATATATCGAAATTTATCGATATATCGAAAAGTATCGATATAACGAAAAGTATCGATATATCGAAAAGTATAGATATTTCAAAAATATCGATGTATCGATAAGTATCGATGTATCGATAAGTATCGATATATCGATAAGTATCGATATATCGATAAGTATCGATATATCGATATATATCGATAAGTATCGATATATCGATAAGTATCGATATATCGAAAAGTATCGATATATCGAAAAGTATCGATATATCGATAAGTATCCATATATCAATAAGTATCGATATATATATATATATATATATATATATATATATATATATATATATATATATATATATATATATATATATATATATATATATATATATATATATATATATATATATATCGATATATCGATAAGTATAAGTATATATCGATAAGTATCGATATATCGATAAGTATCGACATATCGAAAAGTATCGATATATCGAAAAGTATCGATATATCGATAAGTATCGATATATCGATAAGTATCGATATATCGATTAGTATCGATATATCGATAAGTATCGATATATCGAGAAGTATCGATATACCGAAAAGTATCGATATATCGAAAAGTATCGATATATCGATAAGTATCGATATATCGAAAAGTATCGATATATCGATAAGTAACGATATATCCGATATATCGATAAGTATCGATATATCGAAAGGTATCGATATATCGAAAAGTATCGATATATCGAAAAGTATCGATATATCGAAAAGTATCGATATATCGAAAAGTATCGATATATCGATAGGTATCGATAAGATATCGAAAAGTACCGAAAAGATAACGAAAAGAATCGATATATATCGAATAGTATCGATATATATCGAAAAGTATCGATATATATCGAAAAGTATCTATATATAAGGAATAGTATCGATATATAATGATAAGTATGGATATATAATGATAAGTATGGATATATAATGATAAATATCGATATATAATGATAAGTATCGATATATAAAGATAAGTATCGATATATAATGAAAGGTATCGATATATAATAAAAAGTATCGATATATAATGAAAAGTATCGAAAAGATATAGAAAAGTTTCGAAAAGATATCGAAAAGTATCGAAAAGATATCGAAAAGTATCATAAAGATATCGAAAAGTATCGAAGAGATATCGAAAAGTATCGTAAAGATCGAAGAAAAGATATCGAAAAGTATCGATATATCGATAAGTATCGATATATCGAAAAGTATCGATATATCGATAAGTATCGATATATCGATAAGTATCGATATATCCGATATATCGATAAGTATCGATATATCGAAAAGTATCGATAAATCGATAAGTATCGATATATCGAAAAGTGTCGATATAACGAAAAAAATCGGTATATCGAAAAGTATCGATATATCGAAAAGTATCGATATATCGATAAGTATCGATAAGATATCGAAAAGTATCGATATATCGAAAAGTATCGATATATCGATAAGTATCGATATATCGATAAGTATCGATAAGTATCGATATATCGATATGTATCGATATATCGATACGTATCGAAAAGATATCGATAAGTACCGAAAAGATATCGATAAGTACCGAAAAGATATCGAAAAGTACCGAAAAGATATCGAAAAGTATCGAAAAGATATCAAAAAGTATCGAAAAGATATCGAAAAGTATCGAAAAGATATCGAAAAGTATCGAAAAGATATCGAAAAGTATCGATATATCGAAAAGTATCGATATATCAATAAGTATCGATATATCGAAAAGTACCGATATATCGAAAAGTACCGATATATCGATAAGTACCGATATATCGATAAGTATCGATAAGTATCGATATATCGATAAGTATCGATGTATCGATAAGTATCGATAAATCGATAAGTATCGATATATCGATAAGTATCGATATATCGAAAAGTATCGATATATCGTAAAGTATCGATATATCGAAAAGTACCGATATATCGAAAAGTACCGAAAAGATATCGAAAAGTATCGAAAAGATATCGAAAAGTTCCGAAAAGATATCCAAAAGTACCGAAAAGATATCCAAAAGTACCGAAAAGATATCGAAAAGTACCGAAAAGATATCGAAAAGTACCGAAAAGATATCGAAAAGTACCGAAAAGATATCGAAAAGTATCGAAAAGATATCAAAAGTATCGAAAAGATATCGAAAAGTATCGAAAAGATATCGAAAAGTATCTATATATAATGAAAAGTATCTATATATAATAAAAAGTATCGATATATAATGAAAAGTATCGATATATAATGAAAAGTATCGAAAAGATATCGATAAGTATCGAAAAGATATCGATAAGTAACGAAAAGATATCGATAAGTATCGAAAAGACATAGATAAGTATCGAAAAGATATCGATAAGTATCGAAAAGATATCGAAAAGTATCGAAAAGACATCGAAAAGTATCGAAAAGATACCGAAAAGATATCGAAAAGTATCGAAAAGATATCGAAAAGTATCTATATATAACGAAAAGTATCTATATATATCGAAAAGTATCTATATATAATGAAAAGTGTCGATATATAATTAAAAGTATCGATATATAATGAAAAGTATCGATATATAATGATAAGTATCTATATATAATGATAAGTATCGATATATAAGTACCGAAAAGATATCGAAAAGTACCGAAAAGATATCGAAAAGTACCGAAAAGATATCGAAAAGTATCGAAAAGATATCGAAAAGTATCGAAAAGATATCGAAAAGTATCGATATATCGATAAGTATCGAAAAGATATCGAAAAGTATCGATATATCGATAAGTATCGATATATCGAAAAGTATCGATATATCGAAAAGTATCGATATAACGAAAAGTATCGATATATCGAAAAGTATCGATGTATCGATAAGTATCGATATATCGAAAAGTATCGATGTATCGATAAGTATCGATGTATCGATAAGTATCGATATATCGATAAGTATCGATATATCGATAAGTATCGATATATCGATAAGTATCGATCTTTCGAAAAGTATCGATATATCGAAAAGTATCGATAAATCATAAAGTATCGATATATCGAAAAGTATCGAAATATCGAAAAGTATCGATGTATCGAAAAGTATCGATGTATCGAAAAGTATCGATATATCGAAAAGTATCGATATATCGAAAAGTATCGATATATCGATAAGTATCGATATATCGATAAGTATCGATATATCGATAAGTACCGAAAAGATATCGAAAAGTACCGAAAAGATATCGAAAAGTACCGGAAAGATATCGAAAAGTACCGAAAAGATATCGAAAAGTACCGAAAAGATATCGAAAAGTACCGAAAAGATTTCGAAAAGTACCGAAAAGATTTCGAAAAGTACCGAAAAGATATCGAAAAGTACCGAAAAGATATCGAAAAGTACCGAAAAGATATCGACAAGTACCGAAAAGATATCGACAAGTACCGAAAAGATATCGACAAGTACCGAAAAGATATCGACAAGTACCGAAAAGATATCGAAAAGTATCGAAAAGATATCGAAAAGTATCGAAAAGACATCGAAAAGTATCGTAAAGATATCGAAAAGTATCGAAAAGATATCGAAAAGTATCGATGTATCGATAAGTATCGATATATCGATAAGTATCGATATATCGATAAGTATAGATATAACGAAAAGTATCGATATATCGAAAAGTATCGATATATCGAAAAGTATCGATATATCGAAAAGTATCGATATATCGATAAGTATCGATATATCGATAAGTATCCATATATCAATAAGTATCGATATATCGATATATCGATAAGTATCGATAAATCGATAAGTATCGATTTATCGAAAAGTATCGATATATCGATAAGTATCGATATATCGATAAGTATCGATATATCGATAAGTATCGATATATCGATAAGTATCGATATATCGAGAAGTATCGATTTATCGAAAAGTATCGATATATCGAAAAGTATCGATATATCGAGAAGTATCGGTTTATCGAAAAGTATCGATATATAGAAAAGTATCGATATATCGAAAAGTATCGATATATCGAAAACTATCGATATATCGAAAAGTATCGATATATCGAAAAGTATCGATATATAGAAAAGTATCGATATATCGAAAAGTATCGATATATCGATAAGTATCGATAAGATATCGAAAATTACCGATAAGATATCGAAAAGTACCGGAAAGATATCGAAAAGTATCGATATATATCGAATAGTATCGATATATATCGAAAAGTATTGATATATATCGAAAAGTATCTATATATAAGGAAAAGTATCGATATATAAAAAAAACTATCGATATATAATGAAAAGTATCGATATATAATGAAAGGTATCGATATATAATGATAAGTATGGATATATAATGATAAGTATCGATATATAATGATAAGTATCGATATATAATGATAAGTATCGATATATAAAGATAAGTATCGATATATAATAAAATGTATCGATATATAATGAAAAGTATCGAAAAGATATCGAAAAGTATCGAAAAGATATCGAAAAGTATCGAAAAGATATCGAAAAGTATCGAAAAGATCGAAAAGTATCGAAAAGATATCGAAAAGTATCGATATATCGAAAAGTATCGATATATCGAAAAGTATCGATATATCGATAAGTAACGATATATCCGATATATCGATAAGTATCGATATATCGAAAACTATCGATATATCGAAAAGTATTGATATATCGAAAAGTATCGATATATCGAAAAGTATCTATATATCGAAAAGTATCGATATATCGATAAGTATCGATATATCGATAAGTATCGATATATCAAAAAGAATCGGTATATCGAAAAGTATCGATATATCGAAAAGTATCGATATATCGAAAAGTATCGATATATCGATAAGTATCGATATATCGCAAAGTATAGATATATCGATAAGTATCGATATATCGATAAGTATCGATATATCGATAAGTATCGATATATCGATAAGTACAGAAAAGGTATCGAAAAGTACCGAAAAGATATCGAAAAGTACCGGAAAGATATCGAAAAGTACCGAAAAGATATCGAAAAGTATCGAAAAGATATCGAAAAGTATCGAAAAGATATCGAAAAGTATCGAAATGATATCGAAAAGTATCGAAAAGATATCGAAATGTATCGATATATCGAACAGTATCGATATATCGAATAGTATCATTATATCGATAAGTATCGATATATCGAAAAGTACCGATATATCGAAAAGTACCGATATATCGATAAGTATCGATATATCGATAAGTATCGATAAGTATCGATATATCGATCAGTATCGATATATCGATAAGTATCGATATATCGATAAGTATCGATATATCGATAAGTATCGATATATCGATAAGTATCGATATGCCGATAAGTATCGATATATCGATAAGTATCGATAAATCGAAAAGTATCGATATATCGAAAAGTATCGATATATCGTAAAGAATCGATATATCGTAAAGTATCGATATATCGAAAAGTACCGATATATCGAAAAGTACCGAAAAGATATCGAAAAGTATCGAAAAGATATCGAAAAGTACCGAAAAGATATCGAAAAGTACCGAAAAGATATCCAAAAGTACCGAAAAGATATCGAAAAGTACCGAAAAGATATCGAAAAGTACCGAAAAGATATCGAAAAGTACCGAAAAGTTTTCGAAAAGTATCGAAAAGATATCGATAAGTATCGAAAAGATGTCGATAAGTATTTATATATAATGAAAAGTATCTATATATAATAAAAAGTATTGATATATAATGAAAAGTATCGATATATAATGAAAAGTATCGAAAAAATATCGATAAGTATCGAAAAGATATCGATAAGTATCGAAAAGATATCGATAAGTATCGAAATTTTATAGATAAGTATCGAAAAGATATCGAAAAGTATCGAAAAGATATCGTAAAGTATCGAAAAGACATCGAAAAGTATCGAAAAGATATCGAAAAGATATCGAAAAGTATAGAAAAGATATCGAAAAGTATCGAAAAGATATCGAAAAGTACCGAAAAAATATCGAAAAGTATCGATATATCGAAAAGTATCGATATATCGAAAAGTATCGATATATCGATAAGTATCGATATATCGAAAAGTATCGATGTATCGAAAAGTATCGATATATCGATAAGTATCGATACATCGAAAAGTATCGATATATCGATAAGTATCGATATATCGATAAGTATCGATATGCCGATAAGTATCGATATATCGATAAGTATCGATAAATCGAAAAGTATCGATATATCGAAAAGTATCGATATATCGTAAAGAATCGATATATCGTAAAGTATCGATATATCGAAAAGTACCGATATATCGAAAAGTACCGAAAAGATATCGAAAAGTATCGAAAAGATATCGAAAAGTACCGAAAAGATATCGAAAAGTACCGAAAAGATATCCAAAAGTACCGAAAAGATATCGAAAAGTACCGAAAAGATATCGAAAAGTACCGAAAAGATATCGAAAAGTACCGAAAAGTTTTCGAAAAGTA
The DNA here is from genome assembly GCF_023898315.1 of Schistocerca nitens. NCBI lineage: Eukaryota > Metazoa > Arthropoda > Insecta > Orthoptera > Acrididae > Schistocerca > Schistocerca nitens. The sequence continues at coordinate 8,718,339 of NW_026046001.1, forward strand.
TCGAAAAGATATCGATAAGTATCGAAAAGATGTCGATAAGTATTTATATATAATGAAAAGTATCTATATATAATAAAAAGTATTGATATATAATGAAAAGTATCGATATATAATGAAAAGTATCGAAAAAATATCGATAAGTATCGAAAAGATATCGATAAGTATCGAAAAGATATCGATAAGTATCGAAATTTTATAGATAAGTATCGAAAAGATATCGAAAAGTATCGAAAAGATATCGTAAAGTATCGAAAAGACATCGAAAAGTATCGAAAAGATATCGAAAAGATATCGAAAAGTATAGAAAAGATATCGAAAAGTATCGAAAAGATATCGAAAAGTACCGAAAAAATATCGAAAAGTATCGATATATCGAAAAGTATCGATATATCGAAAAGTATCGATATATCGATAAGTATCGATATATCGAAAAGTATCGATGTATCGAAAAGTATCGATATATCGATAAGTATCGATACATCGAAAAGTATCGATATATCGATAAGTATCGATATATCGAAAAGTATTGATGTATCGAAAAGTATCGATATATCGATAAGTATCAATATATCGAAAAGTATCGATATATCGAAAAGTATCGATGTATCGGAAAAGTATCGATATATCGATAAGTATCGATATATCGAAAACTATCGATATATCGAAAAGTATCGATATATCTAATAGTATCGATATATCAAGAAGTATCGATATATCGAAAAGTATCGATATATCGAAAAGTATCGATATATCGAAAAGAATCGATATATCGATAAATATCGATATATCGAAAAGTACCGAAAAGATATCGATAAGTACCGAAAAGAAATCGATAAGTACCGAAAAGATATCGATAAGTACCGAAAAGATATCTAAAAGTACCGAAAAGATATCGAAAAGTACCGAAAAGATATGGAAAAGTACCGAAAAGATATCGAAAAGTACCGAGAAGATATCGAAAAGTACCGAAAAGGTATCGAAAAGTATCGAAAAGATATCGAAAAGTATCGAAAAGATATCGAATAGTATCGATATATATCGAAAAGCATCGATATATATCGAAAAGTATCTATATATAAGGAAAAGTATCGATATATAAGGAAAAGTGTCGATATATAATGAAAAGTATCGATATATAATGAAAAGTATCGATATATAATGAAAAGTATCGAAAAGATATCGAAAAGTATCGAAAAGATATCAAAAAGTATCGAAAAGATATCGAAAAGTATCGAAAAGATATCGAAAAGTATCGATATATCGATAAGTATCGATATATCGATAAGTATCGACATATCGATAAGTATCGATATATCGGTAAGTATCGACATATCGATAAGTATCGATATATCGATAAGTATCGATGTATCGAAAAGTATCGATATATCGATAAGTATCGATATATCGAAAAGTATCAATATATCGATATCGATGTATCGAAAAATATCGATATATCGATAAGTATCGATATATCGATAAGTATCGATATATCGATAAGTATCGATATATCGAAAAGTATCGATTTATCGAAAAGTATCGATATATCGATAAGTATCGATATATCGAAAAGTATCGATATATCGAAAAGTATCGATATATCGATAAGTATCGATATATCGATAAGTATCGATATATCGATAAGAGTCGATAAGTATCGATATATCGATAAGTATCGATATATCGATAAGTATCGATATATCGATAAGTATCGATATATCGATAAGTGTCGATATATCGATAAGTATCGATATATCGATAACTATCGATGTATCGAAAAGTATCGATATATCGAAAAGTATCGATATATCGAAAAGTATCGATATATCGAAAAGTATCGATATATCGAAAAGTATCGATATATCGAAAAGTATCGATATATCGAAAAGTACCGATATATCGATAAGTATCGATATATCGAAAAGTACCGAAAAGATATCGAAAAGTATCGAAAAGATATCGAAAAGTATCGAAAAGTTATCGAAAAGTATCGAAAAGATATCGAAAAGTATCGAAAAGATATCGAAAAGTATCGAAAAGATATCGAAAAGTATCGAAAAGGTATCGAAAAGTATCGAAAAGATATCGAAAAGTATCTATATATATCGAAAAGTATCTATATATATTGAAAAGTATCGATATATCGAAAAGTATCGATATATCTATAAGTATCGATATATCGAAAAGTATCGATATATCGATAAGTATCGATATATCGATAAGTATCGATATATCGAAAAGTATCGATATAACGAAAAGCATCGATATATCGAAAACTATCGATATATCGAAAAGTATCGATATATCGATAAGTATCGATATATCGAAAAGTATCGAAATATCGTAAAGTATCGATATATCGAAAAAGTATCGATATATCTATAAGTATCGATATACCGATAAGTTTCGATATATCGATAACTATCGATATATCGATAACTATCGATATATCGATAAGTATCGATATATCGATAAGTACCGAAAAGATATCGAAAAGTACCGAAAAGATATCGAAAAGTACCAAAAAGATATCGAAAAGTACCGAAAAGATATCGAAAAGTACCGAAAAGATATCGACAAGTACCGAAAAGATATCGAAAAGTACCGAAAAGATATCGAAAAGTATCGAAAAGATATCGAAAAGTATCGTTAAGATATCGAAAAGTATCGTAAAGATATCGAAAAGTATCGAAAAGATATCGAAAAGTATCAACGTATCGATAAATATCGATATATCGATAAGTATCGATATATCGATAAGTATCGATTTATCGATAAGTATCGATATATCAAAAAGTATCGATATATCGAAAAGTATCGATATATCGAAAAGTATCGATATATCGAAAAGTATCGATGTATCGAAAAGTATCGATATATCGATAAGGATCGATATATCGAAAAGTATCGATATATCGATAAGTATCCATATATCAATAAGTATTGATATATCGATATTCTGATATATATATATATATCGATATATCGATAAGTATAAGTATATATCGATAAGTATCGATATATCGATAAGTATCGATATATCGATAAGTATCGATATATCGAAAAGTATCGATATATCGATAAGTATCGATATATCGAAAAGTATCGATATATCGATAAGTATCGATATATCGATAAGTATCGATATATGGAGAAGTATCGAAATATCGAGAAGTATCGATATATCGAAAAGTATCGATATATCGAAAAGTAACGATATATCGCTAAGTATCGATGTATCGAAAAGTATCCATATATCGAAAAGTATCAATATATCGAAAAGTATCGATATATCGAAAAGTATCGATATATCGATAAGTATCGATATATCGAGAGGTATCGATATATCGAAAAGTATCGATATATCGAAAAGTATCGATATATCGAAAAGTATCGAAAAGATATCGAAAAGTATCGATATATCGAAAAGTATCGATATATCGATAAGTATCGATAAGATATCGAAAAGTACCGATAAGATATTGAAAAGTAACGAAAAGATAACGAAAAGTATCGATATATATCGAATAGTATCGATATATATCAAATAGTATCTATATATAAGGAAAAGTATCGATATATAACGAAAAGTATCGATATATAATGATAAGTATGGATATATAATGATAAGTATCGATATATAATGATAAGTATCGATATATAATGATAAGTATCGATATATAATGAAAGGTATCGATATATAATAAAAAGTATCGATATATAATGAAAAGTATCGAAAAGATATAGAAAAGTATCGAAAAGATATCGAAAAGTATCGAAAAGATATCGAAAAGTATCATAAAGATATCGAAAAGTATCGAAAAGATATCGAAAAGTATCGAAAAGATCGAAGAAAAGATATCGAAAAGTATCGATGTATCGATAAGTATCGATATATCGAAAAGTATCGATATATCGATAAGTATCGATATATCGATAAGTATCGATATATCCGATATATCGATAAGTATCGATATATCGAAAAGTATCGATAAATCGATAAGTATCGATATATCGAAAAGTATCGATATATCGAAAAGTATCGATATATCGAAAAGTATCGATATATCGAAAAGTATCGATATATCGAAAAAAATCGATATATCGAAAAGTATCGATATATCGAAAAGTATCGATATATCGATAAGTATCGATAAGATATCGAAAAGTATCGATATATCGAAAAGTATCGATATATCGATAAGTATCGATATATCGATAAGTATCGATAAGTATCGATATATCGATAAGTATCGATATATCGATACGTATCGAAAAGATATCGATAAGTACCGAAAAGATATCGATAAGTACCGAAAAGATATCGAAAAGTACCGAAAAGATATCGAAAAGTATCGAAAAGATATCAAAAAGTATCGAAAAGATATCGAAAAGTATCGAAAAGATATCGAAAAGTATCGAAATGATATCGAAAAGTATCGAAAAGATATCGAAAAGTATCGATATATCGAAAAGTATCGATATATCGATAAGTATCGATATATCGAAAAGTACCGATATATCGAAAAGTACCGATATATCGATAAGTACCGATATATCGATAAGTATCGATAAGTATCGATATATCGATAAGTATCGATATATCGATAAGTATCGATATATCGATAAGTATCGATATATCGAAAAGTATCGATATATCGAAAAGTATCGATATATCGTAAAGTATCGATATATCGAAAAGTACCGATACATCGAAAAGTACCGAAAAGATGTCGAAAATATCGAAAAGATATCGAAAAGTGCCGAAAAGATATCCAAAAGTACCGAAAAGATATCCAAAAGTACCGAAAAGATATCGAAAAGTACCGAAAAGATATCGAAAAGTACCGAAAAGATATCGAAAAGTATCGAAAAGATATCGAAAGGTATCGAAAAGATATCGAAAAGTATCTATATATAATGAAAAGTATCTATATATAATAAAAAGTATCGATATATAATGAAAAGTATCGATATATAATGAAAAGTATCGAAAAGATATCGATAAGTATCGAAAAGATATCGATAAGTATCGAAAAGATATCGATAAGTATCGAAAAGATATCGATAAGTATCGAAAAGATATCGAAAAGTATCGAAAAGACATCGAAAAGTATCGAAAAGATATCGAAAAGATATCGAAAAGTATCGAAAAGATATCGAAAAGTATCTATATATATCGAAAAGTATCTATATATATCGAAAAGTATCTATATATATCGAAAAGTATCTATATATAATGAAAAGTATCGATATATAATGATAAGTATCGATATATAATGATAAGTATCGATATATAAGTACCGAAAAGATATCGAAAAGTACCGAAAAGATATCGAAAAGTACCGAAAAGATATCGAAAAGTATCGAAAAGATATCGAAAAGTATCGAAAAGATATCGAAAAGTATCGATATATCGATAAGTATCGAAAAGATATCGAAAAGTATCGATATATCGATAAGTATCGATATATCGAAAAGTATCGATATATCGAAAAGTATCGATATAACGAAAAGTATCGATATATCGAAAAGTATCGATATATCGAAAAGTATCGATGTATCGATAAGTACCGATGTATCGATAAGTATCGATGTATCGATAAGTATCGATATATCGATAAGTATCGAAATATCGATAAGTATCGATTTATCGATAAGTATCGATATATCGAAAAGTATCGATATATCGAAAAGTATCGATAAATCGTAAAGTATCGATATATCGAAAAGTATCGAAATATCGAAAAGTATCGATGTATCGAAAAGTATCGATGTATCGAAAAGTATCGATAAATCGAAAAGTATCGATATATCGATAAGTATCGATATATCGATAAGTATCGATATATCGATAAGTACCGAAAAGATATCGAAAAGTACCGAAAAGATATCGAAAAGTACCGGAAAGATATCGAAAAGTACCGAAAAGATATCGAAAAGTACCGAAAAGATATCGAAAAGTACCGAAAAGATATCGAAAAGTACCGAAAAGATTTCGAAAAGTACCGAAAAGATATCGAAAAGTACCGAAAAGATATCGAAAAGTACCGAAAAGATATCGAAAAGTACCGAAAAGATATCGAAAAGTACCGAAAAGATATCGAAAAGTACCGAAAATATATCGAAAAGTACCGAAAAGATATCGAAAAGTACCGAAAAGATATCGAAAAGTACCGAAAAGATATCGACAAGTACCGAAAAGATATCGACAAGTACCGAAAAGATATCGACAAGTACCGAAAAGATATCGACAAGTACCGAAAAGATATCGAAAAGTACCGAAAAGATATCGAAAAGTATCGAAAAGATATCGAAAAGTATCGAAAAGATATCGAAAAGTATCGAAAAGTATCGAAAAGATATCGAAAAGTATCGAAAAGATCGAAGAAAAGATATCGAAAAGTATCGTTATATCCATAAGTATCGATATATCGAAATGTATCGATATATCGATAAGTATTGATATATCCGGTATATCGATAAGTATCGATATATCGAAAAGTATCGATAAATCGATAAGTATCGATAAATCGATAAGTATCGATATATCGAAAAGTATCGATATATCGAAAAGTATCGATATATCGAAAATTATCGATATATCTAAAAGTATCGATATATCGAAAAGTATCGATATATCGAAAAGTATCGATACATCGATAAGTATCGATAAGATATCGAAAAGTATCGATATATCGAAAAGTATCGATATATCGAAAAGTATCGATATATCGATAAGTATCGATATATCGAAAAGTATCGAAAAGATATCGATAAGTACCGAAAAGATATCGATAAGTACCGAAAAGATATCGAAAAGTATCGATATATATCGAAAAGTATCTATATATAAGGAAAAGTATCGATATATAAGCAAAAGTATCGATATATAATGAAAAGTATCGATATATAATGAAAAGTATCGATATATAATGAAAAGTATCGATATATAATGAAAACTATCGATATATAATGAAAAGTATCGAAAAGATATCGAAAAGTATCGAAAAGATATCGAAAAGTATCGAAAAGATATCGAAAAGTATCGAAAAGATATCGAAAAGTATCGATATATCGAAAAGTATCGATATATCGATAAGTATCGATATATCGATAAGTATAGATATATCGAAAAGTATCGATATATCGAAAAGTATCGATATATCGATAAGTATCGATATATCGATAAGTATCGATATATCGATAAGTATCGATATATCGATAAGTATCGATATATCGATAAGTATCGACATATCGAAAAGTGTCGATATATCGAAAAGTATCGATATATCGAAAAGTATCGATATATCGTAAAGTATCGATATATCGAAAAGTACCGATATATCGAAAAGTACCGAAAAGATATCGAAAAGTACCGAAAAGATATCGAAAAGTACCGAAAAGGTATCCAAAAGTACCGAAAAGATATCGAAAAGTACCGAAAAGGTATCGTAAAGTACCGAAAATATATCGAAAAGTATCGAAAAGATATCGAAAAGTATCGAAAAGATATCGAAAAGTATCGAAAAGATATCGAAAAGTATCGAAAAGATATCGAAAAGTATCTATATATAATGAAAAGTATCTATATATAATAAAAAGTATCGATATATAATGAAAAGTATCGATATATAATGAAAAGTATCGAAAAGATATCGATAAGTATCGAAAAGATATCGATAAGTATCGAAAAGATATCGATAAGTATCGAAAAGATATCGATAAGTATCGAAAAGATATAGATAAGTATCGAAAAGGTATCGATAAGTATCGAAAAGATATCGAAAAGTATCGAAAAGATATCGAAAAGTATCGAAAAGACATCGAAAAGTATCGAAAAGATATCGAAAAGATATCGAAAAGTATCGAAAAGATATCGAAAAGTATCGAAAAGATATCGAAAAGTATCTATATATATCGAAAAGTATCTATATATATCGAAAAGTATCCATATATATCGAAAAGTATCTATATATAATGAAAAGTATCGATATATAATTAAAAGTATCGATATATAATGAAAAGTATCGATATATAATGATAAGTATCGATATATAATGATAAGTATCGATATATAAGTACCGAAAAGATATCGAAAAGTACCGAAAAGATATCGAAAAGTACCGAAAAGATATCGAAAAGTATCGAAAAGTTATCGAAAAGTATCGAAAAGATATCGAAAAGTATCGATATATAGATAAGTATCGAAAAGATATCGAAAAGTATCGATATATCGATAAGTATCGATATATCGAAAAGTATCGATATATCGAAAAGTATCGATATAACGAAAAGCATCGATATATCGAAAAGTATCGATATATCGAAAAGTATCGATATATCGATAAGTATCGATATATCGAAAAGTATCGAAATATCGTAAAGTATCGATATATCGAAAAAGTATCGATATATCTATAAGTATCGATATATCGATAAGTTTCGATATATCGAAAAGTATCGATATATCGATAACTATCGATATATCGATAAGTATCGATATATCGATAAGTACCGAAAAGATATCGAAAAGTACCGAAAAGATATCGAAAAGTACCGAAAAGATATCGAAAAGTACCGAAAAGATATCGAAAAGTACCGAAAAGATATCAAAAAGTACCGAAAAGATATCGAAAAGTACCGAAAAGATATCGAAAAGTACCGAAAAGATTTCGAAAAGTACCGAAAAGATATCGAAAAGTACCGAAAAGATATCGAAAAGTACCGAAAATATATCGAAAAGTACCGAAAAGATATCGAAAAGTACCGAAAAGATATCGAAAAGTACCGAAAAGATATCGAAAAGTACCGAAAAGATATCGACAAGTACCGAAAAGATATCGAAAAGTACCGAAAAGATATCGAAAAGTATCGAAAAGATATCGAAAAGTATCGTTAAGATATCGAAAAGTATCGTAAAGATATCGAAAAGTATCGAAAAGATATCGAAAAGTATCAATGTATCGATAAATATCGATATATCGATAAGTATCGATATATCGATAAGTATCGATTTATCGATAAGTATCGATATATCAAAAAGTATCGATATATCGAAAAGTATCGATATATCGAAAAGTATCGATATATCGAAAAGTATCGATGTATCGAAAAGTATCGATATATCGATAAGGATCGATATATCGAAAAGTATCGATATATCGATAAGTATCCATATATCAATAAGTATTGATATATCGATATTCTGATATATATATATATATATATATATATATCGATATATCGATAAGTATAAGTATATATCGATAAGTATCGATATATCGATAAGTATCGATATATCGAAAAGTATCGATATATCGATAAGTATCGATATATCGATAAGTATCGATATATCGATAAGTATCGATATATCGATAAGTATCGATATATGGAGAAGTATCGATATATCGAGAAGTATCGATATATCGAAAAGTATCGATATATCGAAAAGTAACGATATATCGCTAAGTATCGATGTATCGAAAAGTATCCATATATCGAAAAGTATCAATATATCGAAAAGTATCGATATATCGAAAAGTATCGATATATCGAGAGGTATCGATATATCGAAAAGTATCGATATATCGAAAAGTATCGATATATCGAAAAGTATCGAAAAGATATCGAAAAGTATCGATATATCGAAAAGTATCGATATATCGATAAGTATCGATAAGATATCGAAAAGTACCGATAAGATATCGAAAAGTAACGAAAAGATAACGAAAAGTATCGATATATATCGAATAGTATCGATATATATCGAATAGTATCTATATATAAGGAAAAGTATCGATATATAACGAAAAGTATCGATATATAATGATAAGTATGGATATATAATGATAAGTATCTATATATAATGATAAGTATCGATATATAATGATAAGTATCGATATATAATGAAAGGTATCGATATATAATAAAAAGTATCGATATATAATGAAAAGTATCGAAAAGATATAGAAAAGTATCGAAAAGATATCGAAAAGTATCGAAAAGATATCGAAAAGTATCATAAAGATATCGAAAAGTATCGAAAAGATATCGAAAAGTATCGAAAAGATCGAAGAAAAGATATCGAAAAGTATCGATATATCGATAAGTATCGATATATCGAAAAGTATCGATATATCGATAAGTATCGATATATCGATAAGTATCGATATATCCGATATATCGATAAGTATCGATATATCGAAAAGTATCGATAAATCGATAAGTATCGATATATCGAAAAGTATCGATATATCGAAAAGTATCGATATATCGAAAAGTATCGATATATCGAAAAGTATCGATATATCGAAAAAAATCGATATATCGAAAAGTATCGATATATCGAAAAGTATCGATATATCGATAAGTATCGATAAGATATCGAAAAGTATCGATATATCGAAAAGTATCGATATATCGAAAAGTATCGATATATCGAAAAGTATCGATATATCGAAAAGTATCGATATATCGAAAAGTATCGATATATTCAAAAGTACCGATATATCGATAAGTATCGATATATCGAAAAGTACCGAAAAGATATCGAAAAGTATCGAAAAGATATCGAAAAGTATCGAAAAGATATCGAAAAGTATCGAAAAGATATCGAAAAGTGTCTATATATAATGAAAAGTATCTATATATAATAAAAAGTATCGATATATAATGAAAAGTATCGATATATAATGTGAAAAGTATCGAAAAGATATCGATAAGTATCGAAAAGATATCGATAAGTATCGAAAAGATATCGATAAGTATCGAAAAGATATCGATAAGTATCGAAAAGATATAGATAAGTTTCGAAAAGATATCGAAAAGTATCGAAAAGACATCGAAAAGTATCGAAAAGTTATCGAAAAGTATCGAAAAGATACCGAAAAGTATCGAAAAGTTATCGAAAAGTATCGAAAAGATATCGAAAAGTATCGAAAAGATATCGAAAAGTATCGAAAAGATATCGAAAAGTATCGAAAAGGTATCGAAAAGTATCGAAAAGATATCGAAAAGTATCTATATATATCGAAAAGTATCTATATATATCGAAAAGTATCGATATATCGAAAAGTATCGATATATCGATAAGTATCGATATATCGATAAGTATCGATATATCGAAAAGTATCGTTATATCGATAAGTATCGAAAAGATATCGAAAAGTATCGAAAAGATCGAATAGTATCGAAAAGATATCGCATAGTATCGATATATCGATAAGTATCGATATATCGAAAAGTATCGATATATCGATAAATATCGATATATCCGATATATCGATAAGTATCGATATATCGAAAAGTTTCGGTAAATCGATAAGTATCGATATATCGATAAGTATCGATATATCGAAAAGTATCGGTATATCGAAAAGTATCGATATATCGAAAAGTGTCGATATATCGAAAAGTATCGATTTATCGAAAAGTATCGATATATCGAAAAGTATCGACATATCGAAAAGTATCGATATATCGAAAAGTATCGTAATATCGAAAAGTATCGATATATCGAAGAGTATCGATAAGATATCGAAAAGTACCGAAAAGATATCGAAAAGTACCGAAAAGATATCGAAACGTATCGAATAGTATCGATATATATCGAAAAGTATCGATATATATCGAAAAGTATCTATATATAAGGAAAAGTATCGATATATAATGAAAAGTATCGATATATAATGAAAAGTATCGATATATAATGATAAGTATGGATATATAATGATAAGTATCGATATATAATGATAAGTATCGATATATAATGATAGGTATCGATATATAATGATAAGTATCGATATATAATGAAAGGTATCGATATATAATAAAAAGTATCGATATATAATGAAAGGTATCGATATATAATAAAAAGTATCGATATATAATTAAAAGTATCGAAAAGATATCGAAAAGTATCGAAAAGATATCGAAAAGTATCGAAAAGATATCGAAAAGTATCGAAAAGTATCGAAAAGATATCGAAAAGTATCGAAAAGATCGAAGAAAAGATATCGAAAAGTATCGTTATATCCATAAGTATCGATATATCGAAAAGTATCGATATATCGATAAGTATTGATATATCCGGTATATCGATAAGTATCGATATATCGAAAAGTATCGATAAATCGATAAGTATCGATAAGTCGATAAGTATCGATATATCGAAAAGTATCGATATATCGAAAAGTATCGATATATCGAAAATTATCGATATATCTAAAAGTATCGATATATCGAAAAGTATCGATATATCGAAAAGTATCGATACATCGATAAGTATCGATATATCGAAAAGTATCGAAAAGATATCGATAAGTACCGAAAAGATATCGATAAGTACCGAAAAGATATCGAAAAGTATCGATATATATCGAAAAGTATCTATATATAAGGAAAAGTATCGATATATAAGCAAAAGTATCGATATATAATGAAAAGTATCGATATATAATGAAAAGTATCGATATATAATGAAAAGTATCGATATATAATGAAAACTATCGATATATAATGAAAAGTATCGAAAAGATATCGAAAAGTATCGAAAAGATATCGAAAAGTATCGAAAAGATATCGAAAAGTATCGATATATCGAAAAGTATCGATATATCGATAAGTATCGATATATCGATAAGTATAGATATATCGAAAAGAATCGATATATCGAAAAGTATCGATATATCGATAAGTATCGATATATCGATAAGTATCGATATACCGATAAGTATCGATATATCGATAAGTATCGATATATCGATAAGTATCGACATATCGAAAAGTGTCGATATATCGAAAAGTATCGATATATCGAAAAGTATCGATATATCGTAAAGTATCGATATATCGAAAAGTACCGATATATCGAAAAGTACCGAAAAGATATCGAAAAGTACCGAAAAGATATCGAAAAGTACCGAAAAGATATCCAAAAGTACCGAAAAGATATCGAAAAGTACCGAAAAGGTATCGTAAAGTACCGAAAATATATCGAAAAGTATCGAAAAGATATCGAAAAGTATCGAAAAGATATCGAAAAGTATCGAAAAGATATCGAAAAGTATCGAAAAGATATCGAAAAGTATCGAAAAGATATCGAAAAGTATCTATATATAATGAAAAGTATCTATATATAATAAAAAGTATCGATATATAATGAAAAGTATCGATATATAATGAAAAGTATCGAAAAGATATCGATAAGTATCGAAAAGATATCGATAAGTATCGAAAAGATATCGATAAGTATCGAAAAGATATCGATAAGTATCGAAAAGATATAGATAAGTATCGAAAAGGTATCGATAAGTATCGAAAAGATATCGAAAAGTATCGAAAAGATATCGAAAAGTATCGAAAAGACATCGAAAAGTATCGAAAAGATATCGAAAAGATATCGAAAAGTATCGAAAAGATATCGAAAAGTATCGAAAAGATATCGAAAAGTATCTATATATATCGAAAAGTATCTATATATATCGAAAAGTATCCATATATATCGAAAAGTATCTATATATAATGAAAAGTATCGATATATAATTAAAAGTATCGATATATAATGAAAAGTATCGATATATAATGATAAGTATCGATATATAATGATAAGTATCGATATATAAGTACCGAAAAGATATCGAAAAGTACCGAAAAGATATCGAAAAGTACCGAAAAGATATCGAAAAGTATCGAAAAGTTATCGAAAAGTATCGAAAAGATATCGAAAAGTATCGATATATAGATAAGTATCGAAAAGATATCGAAAAGTATCGATATATCGATAAGTATCGATATATCGAAAAGTATCGATATATCGAAAAGTATCGATATAACGAAAAGCATCGATATATCGAAAAGTATCGATATATCGAAAAGTATCGATATATCGATAAGTATCGATATATCGAAAAGTATCGAAATATCGTAAAGTATCGATATATCGAAAAAGTATCGATATATCTATAAGTATCGATATATCGATAAGTTTCGATATATCGATAACTATCGATATATCGATAACTATCGATATATCGATAAGTATCGATATATCGATAAGTACCGAAAAGATATCGAAAAGTACCGAAAAGATATCGAAAAGTACCGAAAAGATATCGAAAAGTACCGAAAAGATATCGAAAAGTACCGAAAAGATATCAAAAAGTACCGAAAAGATATCGAAAAGTACCGAAAAGATATCGAAAAGTACCGAAAAGATTTCGAAAAGTACCGAAAAGATATCGAAAAGTACCGAAAAGATATCGAAAAGTACCGAAAAGATATCGAAAAGTACCGAAAAGATATCGAAAAGTACCGAAAAGATATCGAAAAGTACCGAAAAGATATCGACAAGTACCGAAAAGATATCGAAAAGTACCGAAAAGATATCGAAAAGTATCGAAAAGATATCGAAAAGTATCGTTAAGATATCGAAAAGTATCGTAAAGATATCGAAAAGTATCGAAAAGATATCAAAAGTATCAATGTATCGATAAATATCGATATATCGATAAGTATCGATATATCGATAAGTATCGATTTATCGATAAGTATCGATATATCAAAAAGTATCGATATATCGAAAAGTATCGATATATCGAAAAGTATCGATATATCGAAAAGTATCGATGTATCGAAAAGTATCGATATATCGATAAGGATCGATATATCGAAAAGTATCGATATATCGATAAGTATCCATATATCAATAAGTATTGATATATCGATATTCTGATATATATATATATATATATATCGATATATCGATAAGTATAAGTATATATCGATAAGTATCGATATATCGATAAGTATCGATATATCGATAAGTATCGATATATCGATAAGTATCGATATATCGATAAGTATCGATATATCGATAAGTATCGATATATCGATAAGTATCGATATATCGATAAGTATCGATATATGGAGAAGTATCGATATATCGAGAAGTATCGATATATCGAAAAGTATCGATATATCGAAAAGTAACGATATATCGCTAAGTATCGATGTATCGAAAAGTATCCATATATCGAAAAGTATCAATATATCGAAAAGTATCGATATATCGAAAAGTATCGATATATCGATAAGTATCGATATATCGAGAGGTATCGATATATCGAAAAGTATCGAAATATCGAAAAGTATCGATATATCGAAAAGTATCGAAAAGATATCGAAAAGTATCGATATATCGAAAAGTATCGATATATCGATAAGTATCGATAAGATATCGAAAAGTACCGATAAGATATCGAAAAGTAACGAAAAGATAACGAAAAGTATCGATATATATCGAATAGTATCGATATATATCGAATAGTATCTATATATAAGGAAAAGTATCGATATATAACGAAAAGTATCGATATATAATGATAAGTATGGATATATAATGATAGGTATCGATATATAATGATAAGTATCGATATATAATGATAAGTATCGATATATAATGAAAGGTATCGATATATAATAAAAAGTATCGATATATAATGAAAAGTATCGAAAAGATATAGAAAAGTATCGAAAAGATATCGAAAAGTATCGAAAAGATATCGAAAAGTATCATAAAGATATCGAAAAGTATCGAAAAGATATCGAAAAGTATCGAAAAGATCGAAGAAAAGATATCGAAAAGTATCGATATATCGATAAGTATCGATATATCGAAAAGTATCGATATATCGATAAGTATCGATATATCGATAAGTATCGATATATCCGATATATCGATAAGTATCGATATATCGAAAAGTATCGATAAATCGATAAGTATCGATATATCGAAAAGTATCGATATATCGAAAAGTATCGATATATCGAAAAGTATCGATATATCGAAAAGTATCGATATATCGAAAAAAATCGATATATCGAAAAGTATCGATATATAGAAAAGTATCGATATATCGATAAGTATCGATAAGATATCGAAAAGTATCGATATATCGAAAAGTATCGATATATCGATAAGTATCGATATATCGATAAGTATCGATAAGTATCGATATATCGATAAGTATCGATATATCGATACGTATCGAAAAGATATCGATAAGTACCGAAAAGATATCGATAAGTACCGAAAAGATATCGAAAAGTACCGAAAAGATATCGAAAAGTATCGAAAAGATATCAAAAAGTATCGAAAAGATATCGAAAAGTATCGAAAAGATATCGAAAAGTATCGAAATGATATCGAAAAGTATCGAAAAGATATCGAAAAGTATCGATATATCGAAAAGTATCGATATATCGATAAGTATCGATATATCGAAAAGTACCGATATATCGAAAAGTACCGATATATCGTAAAGTATCGATATATCGAAAAGTACCGATACATCGAAAAGTACCGAAAAGATGTCGAAAATATCGAAAAGATATCGAAAAGTGCCGAAAAGATATCCAAAAGTACCGAAAAGATATCCAAAAGTACCGAAAAGATATCGAAAAGTACCGAAAAGATATCGAAAAGTACCGAAAAGATATCGAAAAGTATCGAAAAGATATCGAAAGGTATCGAAAAGATATCGAAAAGTATCTATATATAATGAAAAGTATCTATATATAATAAAAAGTATCGATATATAATGAAAAGTATCGATATATAATGAAAAGTATCGAAAAGATATCGATAAGTATCGAAAAGATATCGATAAGTATCGAAAAGATATCGATAAGTATCGAAAAGATATCGATAAGTATCGAAAAGATATCGAAAAGTATCGAAAAGATATCGAAAAGATATCGAAAAGTATCGAAAAGATATCGAAAAGTATCTATATATATCGAAAAGTATCTATATATATCGAAAAGTATCTATATATATCGAAAAGTATCTATATATAATGAAAAGTATCGATATATAATTAAAAGTATCGATATATAATGAAAAGTATCGATATATAATGATAAGTATCGATATATAATGATAAGTATCGATATATAAGTACCGAAAAGATATCGAAAAGTACCGAAAAGATATCGAAAAGTACCGAAAAGATATCGAAAAGTATCGAAAAGATATCGAAAAGTATCGAAAAGATATCGAAAAGTATCGATATATCGATAAGTATCGAAAAGATATCGAAAAGTATCGATATATCGATAAGTATCGATATATCGAAAAGTATCGATATATCGAAAAGTATCGATATAACGAAAAGTATCGATATATCGAAAAGTATCGATATATCGAAAAGTATCGATGTATCGATAAGTACCGATGTATCGATAAGTATCGATGTATCGATAAGTATCGATATATCGATAAGTATCCATATATCGATAAGTATCGATATATCGATAAGTATCGATATATCGAAAAGTATCGATATATCGAAAAGTATCGATAAATCGTAAAGTATCGATATATCGAAAAGTATCGAAATATCGAAAAGTATCGACGTATCGAAAAGTATCGATGTATCGAAATGTATCGATGTATCGAAAAGTATCGATATATCGAAAAGTATCGATATATCGAAAAGTATCGATATATCGATAAGTATCGATATATCGATAAGTACCGAAAAGATATCGAAAAGTACCGAAAAGATATCGAAAAGTACCGGAAAGATATCGAAAAGTACCGAAAAGATATCGAAAAGTACCGAAAAGATATCGAAAAGTACCGAAAAGATTTCGAAAAGTACCGAAAAGATATCGAAAAGTACCGAAAAGATATCGAAAAGTACCGAAAAGATATCGAAAAGTACCGAAAAGATATCGAAAAGTACCGAAAAGATATCGAAAAGTACCGAAAATATATCGAAAAGTACCGAAAAGATATCGAAAAGTACCGAAAAGATATCGAAAAGTACCGAAAAGATATCGAAAAGTACCGAAAAGATATCGACAAGTACCGAAAAGATATCGACAAGTACCGAAAAGATATCGACAAGTACCGAAAAGATATCGACAAGTACCGAAAAGATATCGAAAAGTACCGAAAAGATATCGAAAAGTATCGAAAAGATATCGAAAAGTATCGAAAAGATATCGAAAAGTATCGAAAAGTATCGAAAAGATATCGAAAAGTATCGAAAAGATCGAAGAAAAGATATCGAAAAGTATCGTTATATCCATAAGTATCGATATATCGAAATGTATCGATATATCGATAAGTATTGATATATCCGGTATATCGATAAGTATCGATATATCGAAAAGTATCGATAAATCGATAAGTATCGATAAATCGATAAGTATCGATATATCGAAAAGTATCGATATATCGAAAAGTATCGATATATCGAAAATTATCGATATATCTAAAAGTATCGATATATCGAAAAGTATCGATATATCGAAAAGTATCGATACATCGATAAGTATCGATAAGATATCGAAAAGTATCGATATATCGAAAAGTATCGATATATCGAAAAGTATCGATATATCGATAAGTATCGATATATCGAAAAGTATCGAAAAGATATCGATAAGTACCGAAAAGATATCGATAAGTACCGAAAAGATATCGAAAAGTATCGATATATATCGAAAAGTATCTATATATAAGGAAAAGTATCGATATATAAGCAAAAGTATCGATATATAATGATAAGTATCGATATATAATGAAAAGTATCGATATATAATGAAAAGTATCGATATATAATGAAAACTATCGATATATAATGAAAAGTATCGAAAAGATATCGAAAAGTATCGAAAAGATATCGAAAAGTATCGAAAAGATATCAAAAAGTATCGAAAAGATATCGAAAAGTATCGATATATCGAAAAGTATCGATATATCGATAAGTATCGATATATCGATAAGTATAGATATATCGAAAAGTATCGATATATCGAAAAGTATCGATATATCGATAAGTATCGATATATCGATAAGTATCGATATATCGATAAGTATCGATATATCGATAAGTATCGATATATCGATAAGTATCGACATATCGAAAAGTGTCGATATATCGAAAAGTATCGATATATCGAAAAGTATCGATATATCGTAAAGTATCGATATATCGAAAAGTACCGATATATCGAAAAGTACCGAAAAGATATCGAAAAGTACCGAAAAGATATCGAAAAGTACCGAAAAGGTATCCAAAAGTACCGAAAAGATATCGAAAAGTACCGAAAAGGTATCGTAAAGTACCGAAAATATATCGAAAAGTATCGAAAAGATATCGAAAAGTATCGAAAAGATATCGAAAAGTATCGAAAAGATATCGAAAAGTATCGAAAAGATATCGAAAAGTATCTATATATAATGAAAAGTATCTATATATAATAAAAAGTATCGATATATAATGAAAAGTATCGATATATAATGAAAAGTATCGAAAAGATATCGATAAGTATCGAAAAGATATCGATAAGTATCGAAAAGATATCGATAAGTATCGAAAAGATATCGATAAGTATCGAAAAGATATAGATAAGTATCGAAAAGGTATCGATAAGTATCGAAAAGATATCGAAAAGTATCGAAAAGATATCGAAAAGTATCGAAAAGACATCGAAAAGTATCGAAAAGATATCGAAAAGATATCGAAAAGTATCGAAAAGATATCGAAAAGTATCGAAAAGATATCGAAAAGTATCTATATATATCGAAAAGTATCTATATATATCGAAAAGTATCCATATATATCGAAAAGTATCTATATATAATGAAAAGTATCGATATATAATTAAAAGTATCGATATATAATGAAAAGTATCGATATATAATGATAAGTATCGATATATAATGATAAGTATCGATATATAAGTACCGAAAAGATATCGAAAAGTACCGAAAAGATATCGAAAAGTACCGAAAAGATATCGAAAAGTATCGAAAAGTTATCGAAAAGTATCGAAAAGATATCGAAAAGTATCGATATATAGATAAGTATCGAAAAGATATCGAAAAGTATCGATATATCGATAAGTATCGATATATCGAAAAGTATCGATATATCGAAAAGTATCGATATAACGAAAAGCATCGATATATCGAAAAGTATCGATATATCGAAAAGTATCGATATATCGATAAGTATCGATATATCGAAAAGTATCTAAATATCGTAAAGTATCGATATATCGAAAAAGTATCGATATATCTATAAGTATCGATATATCGATAAGTTTCGATATATCGAAAAGTATCGATATATCGATAACTATCGATATATCGATAAGTATCGATATATCGATAAGTACCGAAAAGATATCGAAAAGTACCGAAAAGATATCGAAAAGTACCGAAAAGATATCGAAAAGTACCGAAAAGATATCGAAAAGTACCGAAAAGATATCAAAAAGTACCGAAAAGATATCGAAAAGTACCGAAAAGATATCGAAAAGTACCGAAAAGATTTCGAAAAGTACCGAAAAGATATCGAAAAGTACCGAAAAGATATCGAAAAGTACCGAAAATATATCGAAAAGTACCGAAAAGATATCGAAAAGTACCGAAAAGATATCGAAAAGTACCGAAAAGATATCGAAAAGTACCGAAAAGATATCGACAAGTACCGAAAAGATATCGAAAAGTACCGAAAAGATATCGAAAAGTATCGAAAAGATATCGAAAAGTATCGTTAAGATATCGAAAAGTATCGTAAAGATATCGATAAGTATCGAAAAGATATCGAAAAGTATCAATGTATCGATAAATATCGATATATCGATAAGTATCGATATATCGATAAGTATCGATTTATCGATAAGTATCGATATATCAAAAAGTATCGATATATCGAAAAGTATCGATATATCGAAAAGTATCGATATATCGAAAAGTATCGATGTATCGAAAAGTATCGATATATCGATAAGGATCGATATATCGAAAAGTATCGATATATCGATAAGTATCCATATATCAATAAGTATTGATATATCGATATTCTGATTATATATATATATATATATATATATATATATATATATATATATATATAATCAGAATATCGATAAGTATCGATATATCGAAAAGTATCGATATATCGATAAGTATCGATATATCGATAAGTATCGATATATCGATAAGTATCGATATATCGATAAGTATCGATATATGGAGAAGTATCGATATATCGAGAAGTATCGATATATCGAAAAGTATCGATATATCGAAAAGTAACGATATATCGCTAAGTATCGATGTATCGAAAAGTATCCATATATCGAAAAGTATCAATATATCGAAAAGTATCGATATATCGAAAAGTATCGATATATCGATAAGTATCGATATATCGAGAGGTATCGATATATCGAAAAGTATAGATATATTGAAAAGTATCGATATATCGAAAAGTATCGAAAAGATATCGAAAAGTATCGATATATCGAAATAGTATCGATATATCGATAAGTATCGATTAGATATCGAAAAGTACCGATAAGATATCGAAAAGTAACGAAAAGATAACGAAAAGTATCGATATATATCGAATAGTATCGATATATATCGAATAGTATCTATATATAAGGAAAAGTATCGATATATAACGAAAAGTATCGATATATAATGATAAGTATGGATATATAATGATAAGTATCGATATATAATGATAAGTATCGATATATAATGATAAGTATCGATATATAATGAAAGGTATCGATATATAATAAAAAGTATCGATATATAATGAAAAGTATCGAAAAGATATAGAAAAGTATCGAAAAGATATCGAAAAGTATCGAAAAGATATCGAAAAGTATCATAAAGATATCGAAAAGTATCGAAAAGATATCGAAAAGTATCGAAAAGATCGAAGAAAAGATATCGAAAAGTATCGATATATCGATAAGTATCGATATATCGAAAAGTATCGATATATCGATAAGTATCGATATATCGATAAGTATCGATATATCCGATATATCGATAAGTATCGATATATCGAAAAGTATCGATAAATCGATAAGTATCGATATATCGAAAAGTATCGATATATCGAAAAGTATCGATATATCGAAAAGTATCGATATATCGAAAAGTATCGATATATCGAAAAAAATCGATATATCGAAAAGTATCGATATATCGAAAAGTATCGATATATTGATAAGTATCGATAAGATATCGAAAAGTATCGATATATCGAAAAGTATCGATATATCGATAAGTATCGATACATCGATAAGTATCGATAAGTATCGATATATCGATAAGTATCGATATATCGATACGTATCGAAAAGTTATCGATAAGTACCGAAAAGATATCGATAAGTACCGAAAAGATATCGAAAAGTACCGAAAAGATATCGAAAAGTATCGAAAAGATATCAAAAAGTATCGAAAAGATATCGAAAAGTATCGAAAAGATATCGAAAAGTATCGAAATGATATCGAAAAGTATCGAAAAGATATCGAAAAGTATCGATATATCGAAAAGTATCGATATATCGATAAGTATCGATAAATCGAAAAGTACCGATATATCGAAAAGTACCGATATATCGATAAGTATCGATAAGTATCGATATATCGATAAGTATCGATATATCGATAAGTATCGATATATCGATAAGTATCGATCTTTCGAAAAGTATCGATATATCGAAAAGTATCGATAAATCATAAAGTATCGATGTATCGAAAAGTATCGAAATATCGAAAAGTATCGATGTATCGAAAAGTATCGATGTATCGAAAAGTATCGATATATCGAAAAGTATCGATATATCGATAAGTATCGATATATCGATAAGTACCGAAAAGATATCGAAAAGTACCGAAAAGATATCGAAAAGTACCGGAAAGATATCGAAAAGTACCGAAAAGATATCGAAAAGTACCGAAAAGATATCGAAAAGTAAAAGATATCGAAAAGTACCGAAAAGATATCGAAAAGTACCGAAAAGATATCGACAAGTACCGAAAAGATATCGACAAGTACCGAAAAGATATCGACAAGTACCGAAAAGATATCGACAAGTACCGAAAAGATATTGAAAAGTATCGAAAAGATATCGAAAAGTATCGAAAAGACATCGAAAAGTATCGTAAAGATATCGAAAAGTATCGAAAAGATATCGAAAAGTATCGATGTATCGATAAGTATCGATATATCGATAAGTATCGATATATCGATAAGTATCGATATAACGAAAAGTATCGATATATCGAAAAGTATCAATATATATCGAAAAGTATCGATATATCGAAAAGTATCGATATATCGATAAGTATCGATATATCGAAAAGTATCGATATATCGATAAGTATCCATATATCAATAAGTATCGATATATCGATATATCGATAAGTATCGATAAATCGATAAGTATCGATTTATCGAAAAGTATCGATATATCGATAAGTATCGATATATCGATAAGTATCAATATATCGATAAGTATCGATATATCGAGAAGTATCGATTTATCGAAAAGTATCGATATATCGAAAAGTATCGATATATCGAGAAGTATCGGTTTATCGAAAAGTATCGATATATAGAAAAGTATCGATATATCGAAAAGTATCGATATATCGAAAACTATCGATATATCGAAAAGTATCGATATATAGAAAAGTATCGATATATCGAAAAGTATCGATATATCGATAAGTATCGATAAGATATCGAAAAGTACCGATAAGATATCGAAAAGTACCGGAAAGATATCGAAAAGTATCGATATATATCGAATAGTATCGATATATATCGAAAAGTATTGATATATATCGAAAAGTATCTATATATAAGGAAAAGTATCGATATATAAGGAAAACTATCGATATATAATGAAAAGTATCGATATATAATGAAAAGTATCGATATATAATGATAAGTATGGATATATAATGATAAGTATCGATATATAATGATAAGTATCGATATATAATGATAAGTATCGATATATAAAGATAAGTATCGATATATAATAAAATGTATCGATATATAATGAAAAGTATCGAAAAGATATCGAAAAGTATCGAAAAGATATCGAAAAGTATCGAAAAGATCGAAAAGTATCGAAAAGATATCGAAAAGTATCGATATGTCGAAAAGTATCGATATATCGAAAAGTATCGATATATCGATAAGTAACGATATATCCGATATATCGATAAGTATCGATATATCGAAAACTATCGATATATCGAAAAGAATTGATATATCGAAAAGTATCGATATATCGAAAAGTATCGATATATCGAAAAGTATCGATATATCGATAAGTATCGATATATCGATAAGTATCGATATATCAAAAAGAATCGGTATATCGAAAAGTATCGATATATCGAAAAGTATCGATATATCGAAAAGTATCGATATATCGATAAGTATCGATATATCGCAAAGTATAGATATATCGATAAGTATCGATATATCGATAAGTATCGATATATCGATAAGTATCGATATATCGATAAGTACAGAAAAGGTATCGAAAAGTACCGAAAAGATATCGAAAAGTACCGGAAAGATATCGAAAAGTACCGAAAAGATATCGAAAAGTACCGAAAAGATATCGAAAAGTATCGAAAAGATATCGAAAAGTATCGAAAAGATATCGAAAAGTATCGAAATGATATCGAAAAGTATCGAAAAGATATCGAAATGTATCGATATATCGAACAGTATCGATATATCGAATAGTATCATTATATCGATAAGTATCGATATATCGAAAAGTACCGATATATCGAAAAGTACCGATATATCGATAAGTATCGATATATCGATAAGTATCGATAAGTATCGATATATCGATAAGTATCGATATATCGATAAGTATCGATATATCGATAAGTATCGATATATCGATAAGTATCGATATATCGATAAGTATCGATATGTCGATAAGTATCGATATATCGATAAGTATCGATAAATCGAAAAGTATCGATATATCGAAAAGTATCGATATATCGTAAAGAATCGATATATCGTAAAGTATCGATATATCGAAAAGTACCGATATATCGAAAAGTACCGAAAAGATATCGAAAAGTATCGAAAAGATATCGAAAAGTACCGAAAAGATATCGAAAAGTACCGAAAAGATATCCAAAAGTACCGAAAAGATATCGAAAAGTACCGAAAAGATATCGAAAAGTACCGAAAAGATATCGAAAAGTACCGAAAAGTTTTCGAGAAGTATCGAAAAGATATCGATAAGTATCGAAAAGATGTCGATAAGTATTTATATATAATGAAAAGTATCTATATATAATAAAAAGTATTGATATATAATGAAAAGTATCGATATATAATGAAAAGTATCGAAAAAATATCGATAAGTATCGAAAAGATATCGATAAGTATCGAAAAGATATCGATAAGTATCGAAATTTTATAGATAAGTATCGAAAAGATATCGAAAAGTATCGAAAAGATATCGTAAAGTATCGAAAAGACATCGAAAAGTATCGAAAAGATATCGAAAAGATATCGAAAAGTATAGAAAAGATATCGAAAAGTATCGAAAAGATATCGAAAAGTACCGAAAAAATATCGAAAAGTATCGATATATCGAAAAGTATCGATATATCGAAAAGTATCGATATATCGATAAGTATCGATATATCGAAAAGTATCGATGTATCGAAAAGTATCGATATATCGATAAGTATCGATACATCGAAAAGTAACGATATATCGATAAGTATCGATATATCGAAAAGTATTGATGTATCGAAAAGTATCGATATATCGATAAGTATCAATATATCGAAAAGTATCGATATATCGAAAAGTATCGATGTATCGGAAAAGTATCGATATATCGATAAGTATCGATATATCGAAAAGTATCGATATATCGAAAAGTATCGATATATCTAATATTATCGATATATCAAGAAGTATCGATATATCGAAAAGTATCGATATATCGAAAAGTATCGATATATCGAAAAGAATCGATATATCGATAAATATCGATATATCGAAAAGTACCGAAAAGATATCGATAAGTACCGAAAAGAAATCGATAAGTACCGAAAAGATATCGATAAGTACCGAAAAGATATCTAAAAGTACCGAAAAGATATCGAAAAGTACCGAAAAGATATGGAAAAGTACCGAAAAGATATCGAAAAGTACCGAGAAGATATCGAAAAGTACCGAAAAGGTATCGAAAAGTATCGAAAAGATATCGAAAAGTATCGAAAAGATATCGAATAGTATCGATATATATCGAAAAGCATCGATATATATCGAAAAGTATCTATATATAAGGAAAAGTATCGATATATAAGGAAAAGTGTCGATATTTAATGAAAAGTATCGATATATAATGAAAAGTATCGATATATAATGAAAAGTATCGAAAAGATATCGAAAAGTATCGAAAAGATATCAAAAAGTATCGAAAAGATATCGAAAAGTATCGAAAAGATATCGAAAAGTATCGATATATCGATAAGTATCGATATATCGATAAGTATCGACATATCGATAAGTATCGATATATCGGTAAGTATCGACATATCGATAAGTATCGATATATCGATAAGTATCGATGTATCGAAAAGTATCGATATATCGATAAGTATCGATATATCGAAAAGTATCAATATATCGATATCGATGTATCGAAAAATATCGATATATCGATAAGTATCGATATATCGATAAGTATCGATATATCGATAAGTATCGATATATCGAAAAGTATCGATTTATCGAAAAGTATCGATATATCGATAAGTATCGATATATCGAAAAGTATCGATATATCGAAAAGTATCGATATATCGATAAGTATCGATATATCGATAAGTATCGATATATCGATAAGAGTCGATAAGTATCGATATATCGATAAGTATCGATATATCGATAAGTATCGATATATCGATAAGTATCGATATATCGATAAGTGTCGATATATCGATAAGTATCGATATATCGATAACTATCGATGTATCGAAAAGTATCGATATATCGAAAAGTATCGATATATCGAAAAGTATCGATATATCGAAAAGTATCGATATATCGAAAAGTATCGATATATCGAAAAGTACCGATATATCGATAAGTATCGATATATCGAAAAGTACCGAAAAGATATCGAAAAGTATCGAAAAGATATCGAAAAGTATCGAAAAGATATCGAAAAGTATCGAAAAGATATCGAAAAGTGTCTATATATAATGAAAAGTATCTATATATAATAAAAAGTATCGATATATAATGAAAAGTATCGATATATAATGTGAAAAGTATCGAAAAGATATCGATAAGTATCGAAAAGATATCGATAAGTATCGAAAAGATATCGATAAGTATCGAAAAGATATCGATAAGTATCGAAAAGATATAGATAAGTTTCGAAAAGATATCGAAAAGTATCGAAAAGACATCGAAAAGTATCGAAAAGTTATCGAAAAGTATCGAAAAGATACCGAAAAGTATCGAAAAGTTATCGAAAAGTATCGAAAAGATATCGAAAAGTATCGAAAAGATATCGAAAAGTATCGAAAAGATATCGAAAAGTATCGAAAAGGTATCGAAAAGTATCGAAAAGATATCGAAAAGTATCTATATATATCGAAAAGTATCTATATATATCGAAAAGTATCGATATATCGAAAAGTATCGATATATCTATAAGTATCGATATATCGAAAAGTATCGATATATCGATAAGTATCGATATATCGATAAGTATCGATATATCGATAAGTATCGATATATCGATAAGTATCGATATATCGAGAAGTATCGAAATATCGAAAAGTATCGATATATCGATAAGTATGGATATATCGAATAGTATCGAAATATCGAAAAGTATCGATATATCGATAAGTATCCATATATCAATAAGTATCTATATATCGATATATCGATAAGTATCGATATATCGATAAGTATCGATATATCGATAAGTATCGATATATCGATAAGTATCGATATATCGAAAAGTATCGATATATCGATAAGTATCGATATATCGATAAGTATCGATATATCGAAAAGTATCGTTATATCGATAAGTATCGAAAAGATATCGAAAAGTATCGAAAAGATCGAAAAGTATCGAAAAGATATCGCATAGTATCGATATATCGATAAGTATCGATATATCGAAAAGTATCGATATATCGATAAGTATCGATATATCCGATATATCGATAAGTATCGATATATCGAAAAGTTTCGGTAAATCGATAAGTATCGATATATCGATAAGTATCGATATATCGAAAAGTATCGGTATATCGAAAAGTATCGATATATCGAAAAGTGTCGATATATCGAAAAGTATCGATTTATCGAAAAGTATCGATATATCGAAAAGTATCGATATATCGAAAAGTATCGATATATCGAAAAGTATCGTAATATCGAAAAGTATCGATATATCGAAGAGTATCGATAAGATATCGAAAAGTACCGAAAAGATATCGAAAAGTACCGAAAAGATATCGAAACGTATCGAATAGTATCGATATATATCGAAAAGTATCGATATATATCGAAAAGTATCTATATATAAGGAAAAGTATCGATATATAATGAAAAGTATCGATATATAATGAAAAGTATCGATATATAATGATAAGTATGGATATATAATGATAAGTATCGATATATAATGATAAGTATCGATATATAATGATAGGTATCGATATATAATGATAAGTATCGATATATAATGAAAGGTATCGATATATAATAAAAAGTATCGATATATAATGAAAGGTATCGATATATAATAAAAAGTATCGATATATAATTAAAAGTATCGAAAAGATATCGAAAAGTATCGAAAAGATATCGAAAAGTATCGAAAAGATATCGAAAAGTATCGAAAAGTATCGAAAAGATATCGAAAAGTATCGAAAAGATCGAAGAAAAGATATCGAAAAGTATCGTTACATCCATAAGTATCGATATATCGAAAAGTATCGATATATCGATAAGTATTGATATATCCGGTATATCGATAAGTATCGATATATCGAAAAGTATCGATAAATCGATAAGTATCGATAAATCGATAAGTATCGATATATCGAAAAGTATCGATATATCGAAAAGTATCGATATATCGAAAATTATCGATATATCTAAAAGTATCGATATATCGAAAAGTATCGATATATCGAAAAGTATCGATACATCGATAAGTATCGATAAGATATCGAAAAGTATCGATAAATCGAAAAGTATCGATATATCGAAAAGTATCGATATATCGATAAGTATCGATATATCGAAAAGTATCGAAAAGATATCGATAAGTACCGAAAAGATATCGATAAGTACCGAAAAGATATCGAAAAGTATCGATATATATCGAAAAGTATCTATATATAAGGAAAAGTATCGATATATAAGCAAAAGTATCGATATATAATGAAAAGTATCGATATATAATGAAAAGTATCGATATATAATGAAAAGTATCGATATATAATGAAAACTATCGATATATAATGAAAAGTATCGAAAAGATATCGAAAAGTATCGAAAAGATATCGAAAAGTATCTAAAAGATATCGAAAAGTATCGAAAAGATATCGAAAAGTATCGATATATCGAAAAGTATCGATATATCGATAAGTATCGATATATCGATAAGTATAGATATATCGAAAAGTATCGATATATCGAAAAGTATCGATATATCGATAAGTATCGATATATCGATAAGTATCGATATATCGATAAGTATCGATATATCGATAAGTATCGATATATCGATAAGTATCGACATATCGAAAAGTGTCGATATATCGAAAAGTATCGATATATCGAAAAGTATCGATACATCGTAAAGTATCGATATATCGAAAAGTACCGATATATCGAAAAGTACCGAAAAGATATCGAAAAGTACCGAAAAGATATCGAAAAGTACCGAAAAGATATCGAAAAGTACCGAAAAGATATCGAAAAGTACCGAAAAGGTATCGTAAAGTACCGAAAATATATCGAAAAGTATCGAAAAGATATCGAAAAGTATCGAAAAGATATCGAAAAGTATCGAAAAGATATCGAAAAGTATCGAAAAGATATCGAAAAGTATCGAAAAGATATCGAAAAGTATCTATATATAATGAAAAGTATCTATATATAATAAAAAGTATCGATATATAATGAAAAGTATCGATATATAATGAAAAGTATCGAAAAGATATCGATAAGTATCGAAAAGATATCGATAAGTATCGAAAAGATATCGATAAGTATCGAAAAGATATCGATAAGTATCGAAAAGATATAGATAAGTATCGAAAAGGTATCGATAAGTATCGAAAAGATATCGAAAAGTATCGAAAAGATATCGAAAAGTATCGAAAAGACATCGAAAAGTATCGAAAAGATATCGAAAAGATATCGAAAAGTATCGAAAAGATATCGAAAAGTATCGAAAAGATATCGAAAAGTATCTATATATATCGAAAAGTATCTATATATATCGAAAAGTATCCATATATATCGAAAAGTATCTATATATAATGAAAAGTATCGATATATAATTAAAAGTATCGATATATAATGAAAAGTATCGATATATAATGATAAGTATCGATATATAATGATAAGTATCGATATATAAGTACCGAAAAGATATCGAAAAGTACCGAAAAGATATCGAAAAGTACCGAAAAGATATCGAAAAGTATCGAAAAGTTATCGAAAAGTATCGAAAAGATATCGAAAAGTATCGATATATAGATAAGTATCGAAAAGATATCGAAAAGTATCGATATATCGATAAGTATCGATATATCGAAAAGTATCGATATATCGAAAAGTATCGATATAACGAAAAGCATCGATATATCGAAAAGTATCGATATATCGAAAAGTATCGATATATCGATAAGTATCGATATATCGAAAAGTATCGAAATATCGTAAAGTATCGATATATCGAAAAAGTATCGATATATCTATAAGTATCGATATATCGATAAGTTTCGATATATCGAAAAGTATCGATATATCGATAACTATCGATATATCGATAAGTATCGATATATCGATAAGTACCGAAAAGATATCGAAAAGTACCGAAAAGATATCGAAAAGTACCGAAAAGATATCGAAAAGTACCGAAAAGATATCGAAAAGTACCGAAAAGATATCAAAAAGTACCGAAAAGATATCGAAAAGTACCGAAAAGATATCGAAAAGTACCGAAAAGATTTCGAAAAGTACCGAAAAGATATCGAAAAGTACCGAAAAGATATCGAAAAGTACCGAAAATATATCGAAAAGTACCGAAAAGATATCGAAAAGTACCGAAAAGATATCGAAAAGTACCGAAAAGATATCGAAAAGTACCGAAAAGATATCGAAAAGTACCGAAAAGATATCGACAAGTACCGAAAAGATATCGAAAAGTACCGAAAAGATATCGAAAAGTATCGATAAGATATCGAAAAGTATCGTTAAGATATCGAAAAGTATCGTAAAGATATCGAAAAGTATCGAAAAGATATCGAAAAGTATCAATGTATCGATAAATATCGATATATCGATAAGTATCGATATATCGATAAGTATCGATTTATCGATAAGTATCGATATATCAAAAAGTATCGATATATCGAAAAGTATCGATATATCGAAAAGTATCGATATATCGAAAAGTATCGATGTATCGAAAAGTATCGATATATCGATAAGGATCGATATATCGAAAAGTATCGATATATCGATAAGTATCCATATATCAATAAGTATTGATATATCGATATTCTGATATATATATATATATATATATATATATATATCGATATATCGATAAGTATAAGTATATATCGATAAGTATCGATATATCGATAAGTATCGATATATCGATAAGTATCGATGTATCGAAAAGTATCGATATATCGATAAGTATCGATATATCGATAAGTATCGATATATCGATAAGTATCGATATATCGATAAGTATCGATATATGGAGAAGTATCGATATATCGAGAAGTATCGATATATCGAAAAGTATCGATATATCGAAAAGTAACGATATATCGCTAAGTATCGATGTATCGAAAAGTATCCATATATCGAAAAGTATCAATATATCGAAAAGTATCGATATATCGAAAAGTATCGATATATCGATAAGTATCGATATATCGAGAGGTATCGATATATCGAAAAGTATCGATATATCGAAAAGTATCGATATATCGAAAAGTATCGAAAAGATATCGAAAAGTATCGATATATCGAAAAGTATCGATATATCGATAAGTATCGATAAGATATCGAAAAGTACCGATAAGATATCGAAAAGTAACGAAAAGATAACGAAAAGTATCGATATATATCGAATAGTATCGATATATATCGAATAGTATCTATATATAAGGAAAAGTATCGATATATAACGAAAAGTATCGATATATAATGATAAGTATGGATATATAATGATAAGTATCGATATATAATGATAAGTATCGATATATAATGAAAGGTATCGATATATAATAAAAAGTATCGATATATAATGAAAAGTATCGAAAAGATATAGAAAAGTATCGAAAAGATATCGAAAAGTATCGAAAAGATATCGAAAAGTATCATAAAGATATCGAAAAGTATCGAAAAGATATCGAAAAGTATCGAAAAGATCGAAGAAAAGATATCGAAAAGTATCGATATATCGATAAGTATCGATATATCGAAAAGTATCGATATATCGATAAGTATCGATATATCGATAAGTATCGATATATCCGATATATCGATAAGTATCGATATATCGAAAAGTATCGATAAATCGATAAGTATCGATATATCGAAAAGTATCGATATATCGAAAAGTATCGATATATCGAAAAGTATCGATATATCGAAAAAAATCGATATATCGAAAAGTATCGATATATCTAAAAGTATCGATATATCGATAAGTATCGATAAGATATCGAAAAGTATCGATATATCGAAAAGTATCGATATATCGATAAGAATCGATATAACGATAAGTATCGATAAGTATCGATATATCGATAAGTATCGATATATCGATAAGTATCGATATATCGATAAGTATCGATATATCGAAAAGTATCGATATATCGATAAGTATCGATATATCGATAAGTATCGATATATCGAAAAGTATCGTTATATCGATAAGTATCGAAAAGATATCGAAAAGTATCGAAAAGATCGAAAAGTATCGAAAAGATATCGCATAGTATCGATATATCGATAAGTATCGATATATCGAAAAGTATCGATATATCGATAAGTATCGATATATCCGATATATCGATAAGTATCGATATATCGAAAAGTTTCGGTAAATCGATAAGTATCGATATATCGATAAGTATCGATATATCGAAAAGTATCGGTATATCGAAAAGTATCGATATATCGAAAAGTGTCGATATATCGAAAAGTATCGATTTATCGAAAAGTATCGATATATCGAAAAGTATCGATATATCGAAAAGTATCGATATATCGAAAAGTATCGTAATATCGAAAAGTATCGATATATCGAAGAGTATCGATAAGATATCGAAAAGTACCGAAAAGATATCGAAAAGTACCGAAAAGATATCGAAACGTATCGAATAGTATCGATATATATCGAAAAGTATCGATATATATCGAAAAGTATCTATATATAAGGAAAAGTATCGATATATAATGAAAAGTATCGATATATAATGAAAAGTATCGATATATAATGATAAGTATGGATATATAATGATAAGTATCGATATATAATGATAAGTATCGATATATAATGATAGGTATCGATATATAATGATAAGTATCGATATATAATGAAAGGTATCGATATATAATAAAAAGTATCGATATATAATGAAAGGTATCGATATATAATAAAAAGTATCGATATATAATTAAAAGTATCGAAAAGATATCGAAAAGTATCGAAAAGATATCGAAAAGTATCGAAAAGATATCGAAAAGTATCGAAAAGTATCGAAAAGATATCGAAAAGTATCGAAAAGATCGAAGAAAAGATATCGAAAAGTATCGTTACATCCATAAGTATCGATATATCGAAAAGTATCGATATATCGATAAGTATTGATATATCCGGTATATCGATAAGTATCGATATATCGAAAAGTATCGATAAATCGATAAGTATCGATAAATCGATAAGTATCGATATATCGAAAAGTATCGATATATCGAAAAGTATCGATATATCGAAAATTATCGATATATCTAAAAGTATCGATATATCGAAAAGTATCGATATATCGAAAAGTATCGATACATCGATAAGTATCGATAAGATATCGAAAAGTATCGATAAATCGAAAAGTATCGATATATCGAAAAGTATCGATATATCGATAAGTATCGATATATCGAAAAGTATCGAAAAGATATCGATAAGTACCGAAAAGATATCGATAAGTACCGAAAAGATATCGAAAAGTATCGATATATATCGAAAAGTATCTATATATAAGGAAAAGTATCGATATATAAGCAAAAGTATCGATATATAATGAAAAGTATCGATATATAATGAAAAGTATCGATATATAATGAAAAGTATCGAAAAGATATCGAAAAGTATCGAAAAGATATCGAAAAGTATCTAAAAGATATCGAAAAGTATCGAAAAGATATCGAAAAGTATCGATATATCGAAAAGTATCGATATATCGATAAGTATCGATATATCGATAAGTATAGATATATCGAAAAGTATCGATATATCGAAAAGTATCGATATATCGATAAGTATCGATATATCGATAAGTATCGATATATCGATAAGTATCGATATATCGATAAGTATCGATATATCGATAAGTATCGACATATCGAAAAGTGTCGATATATCGAAAAGTATCGATATATCGAAAAGTATCGATACATCGTAAAGTATCGATATATCGAAAAGTACCGATATATCGAAAAGTACCGAAAAGATATCGAAAAGTACCGAAAAGATATCGAAAAGTACCGAAAAGATATCGAAAAGTACCGAAAAGATATCGAAAAGTACCGAAAAGGTATCGTAAAGTACCGAAAATATATCGAAAAGTATCGAAAAGATATCGAAAAGTATCGAAAAGATATCGAAAAGTATCGAAAAGATATCGAAAAGTATCGAAAAGATATCGAAAAGTATCGAAAAGATATCGAAAAGTATCTATATATAATGAAAAGTATCTATATATAATAAAAAGTATCGATATATAATGAAAAGTATCGATATATAATGAAAAGTATCGAAAAGATATCGATAAGTATCGAAAAGATATCGATAAGTATCGAAAAGATATCGATAAGTATCGAAAAGATATCGATAAGTATCGAAAAGATATAGATAAGTATCGAAAAGGTATCGATAAGTATCGAAAAGATATCGAAAAGTATCGAAAAGATATCGAAAAGTATCGAAAAGACATCGAAAAGTATCGAAAAGATATCGAAAAGATATCGAAAAGTATCGAAAAGATATCGAAAAGTATCGAAAAGATATCGAAAAGTATCTATATATATCGAAAAGTATCTATATATATCGAAAAGTATCCATATATATCGAAAAGTATCTATATATAATGAAAAGTATCGATATATAATTAAAAGTATCGATATATAATGAAAAGTATCGATATATAATGATAAGTATCGATATATAATGATAAGTATCGATATATAAGTACCGAAAAGATATCGAAAAGTACCGAAAAGATATCGAAAAGTACCGAAAAGATATCGAAAAGTATCGAAAAGTTAGCGAAAAGTATCGAAAAGATATCGAAAAGTATCGATATATAGATAAGTATCGAAAAGATATCGAAAAGTATCGATATATCGATAAGTATCGATATATCGAAAAGTATCGATATATCGAAAAGTATCGATATAACGAAAAGCATCGATATATCGAAAAGTATCGATATATCGAAAAGTATCGATATATCGATAAGTATCGATATATCGAAAAGTATCGAAATATCGTAAAGTATCGATATATCGAAAAAGTATCGATATATCTATAAGTATCGATATATCGATAAGTTTCGATATATCGAAAAGTATCGATATATCGATAACTATCGATATATCGATAAGTATCGATATATCGATAAGTACCGAAAAGATATCGAAAAGTACCGAAAAGATATCGAAAAGTACCGAAAAGATATCGAAAAGTACCGAAAAGATATCGAAAAGTACCGAAAAGATATCAAAAAGTACCGAAAAGATATCGAAAAGTACCGAAAAGATATCGAAAAGTACCGAAAAGATTTCGAAAAGTACCGAAAAGATATCGAAAAGTACCGAAAAGATATCGAAAAGTACCGAAAATATATCGAAAAGTACCGAAAAGATATCGAAAAGTACCGAAAAGATATCGAAAAGTACCGAAAAGATATCGAAAAGTACCGAAAAGATATCGAAAAGTACCGAAAAGATATCGACAAGTACCGAAAAGATATCGAAAAGTACCGAAAAGATATCGAAAAGTATCGATAAGATATCGAAAAGTATCGTTAAGATATCGAAAAGTATCGTAAAGATATCGAAAAGTATCGAAAAGATATCGAAAAGTATCAATGTATCGATAAATATCGATATATCGATAAGTATCGATATATCGATAAGTATCGATTTATCGATAAGTATCGATATATCAAAAAGTATCGATATATCGAAAAGTATCGATATATCGAAAAGTATCGATATATCGAAAAGTATCGATGTATCGAAAAGTATCGATATATCGATAAGGATCGATATATCGAAAAGTATCGATATATCGATAAGTATCCATATATCAATAAGTATTGATATATCGATATTCTGATATATATATATATATATATATATATATATATCGATATATCGATAAGTATAAGTATATATCGATAAGTATCGATATATCGATAAGTATCGATATATCGATAAGTATCGATGTATCGAAAAGTATCGATATATCGATAAGTATCGATATATCGATAAGTATCGATATATCGATAAGTATCGATATATCGATAAGTATCGATATATGGAGAAGTATCGATATATCGAGAAGTATCGATATATCGAAAAGTATCGATATATCGAAAAGTAACGATATATCGCTAAGTATCGATGTATCGAAAAGTATCCATATATCGAAAAGTATCAATATATCGAAAAGTATCGATATATCGAAAAGTATCGATATATCGATAAGTATCGATATATCGAGAGGTATCGATATATCGAAAAGTATCGATATATCGAAAAGTATCGATATATCGAAAACTATCGAAAAGATATCGAAAAGTATCGATATATCGAAAAGTATCGATATATCGATAAGTATCGATAAGATATCGAAAAGTACCGATAAGATATCGAAAAGTAACGAAAAGATAACGAAAAGTATCGATATATATCGAATAGTATCGATATATATCGAATAGTATCTATATATAAGGAAAAGTATCGATATATAACGAAAAGTATCGATATATAATGATAAGTATGGATATATAATGATAAGTATCGATATATAATGATAAGTATCGATATATAATGATAAGTATCGATATATAATGAAAGGTATCGATATATAATAAAAAGTATCGATATATAATGAAAAGTATCGAAAAGATATAGAAAAGTATCGAAAAGATATCGAAAAGTATCGAAAAGATATCGAAAAGTATCATAAAGATATCGAAAAGTATCGAAAAGATATCGAAAAGTATCGAAAAGATCGAAGAAAAGATATCGAAAAGTATCGATATATCGATAAGTATCGATATATCGAAAAGTATCGATATATCGATAAGTATCGATATATCGATAAGTATCGATATATCCGATATATCGATAAGTATCGATATATCGAAAAGTATCGATAAATCGATAAGTATCGATATATCGAAAAGTATCGATATATCGAAAAGTATCGATATATCGAAAAGTATCGATATATC
The DNA here is from genome assembly GCF_023898315.1 of Schistocerca nitens. Taxonomy (NCBI): domain Eukaryota; kingdom Metazoa; phylum Arthropoda; class Insecta; order Orthoptera; family Acrididae; genus Schistocerca; species Schistocerca nitens. The sequence continues at coordinate 8,756,211 of NW_026046001.1, forward strand.
GAAAAAAATCGATATATCGAAAAGTATCGATATATCTAAAAGTATCGATATATCGATAAGTATCGATAAGATATCGAAAAGTATCGATATATCGAAAAGTATCGATATATCGATAAGAATCGATATAACGATAAGTATCGATAAGTATCGATATATCGATAAGTATCGATATATCGATACGTATCGAGAAGATATCGATAAGTACCGAAAAGATATCGATAAGTACCGAAAAGATATCGAAAAGTACCGAAAAGATATCGAAAAGTATCGAAAAGATATCAAAAAGTATCGAAAAGATATCGAAAAGTATCGAAAAGATATCGAAAAGTATCGAAATGATATCGAAAAGTATCGAAAAGATATCGAAAAGTATCGATATATCGAAAAGTATCGATATATCGATAAGTATCGATATATCGAAAAGTACCGATATATCGAAAAGTACCGATATATCGATAAGTACCGATATATCGATAAGTATCGATAAGTATCGATATATCGATAAGTATCGATATATCGATAAGTATCGATATATCGATAAGTATCGATATATCGAAAAGTATCGATATATCGAAAAGTATCGATATATCGTAAAGTATCGATATATCGAAAAGTACCGATACATCGAAAAGTACCGAAAAGATGTCGAAAATATCGAAAAGATATCGAAAAGTGCCGAAAAGATATCCAAAAGTACCGAAAAGATATCCAAAAGTACCGAAAAGATATCGAAAAGTACCGAAAAGATATCGAAAAGTACCGAAAAGATATCGAAAAGTATCGAAAAGATATCGAAAGGTATCGAAAAGATATCGAAAAGTATCTATATATAATGAAAAGTATCTATATATAATAAAAAGTATCGATATATAATGAAAAGTATCGATATATAATGAAAAGTATCGAAAAGATATCGATAAGTATCGAAAAGATATCGATAAGTATCGAAAAGATATCGATAAGTATCGAAAAGATATAGATAAGTATCGAAAAGATATCGATAAGTATCGAAAAGATATCGAAAAGTATCGAAAAGACATCGAAAAGTATCGAAAAGATATCGAAAAGATATCGAAAAGTATCGAAAAGATATCGAAAAGTATCTATATATATCGAAAAGTATCTATATATATCGAAAAGTATCTATATATATCGAAAAGTATCTATATATAATGAAAAGTATCGATATATAATTAAAAGTATCGATATATAATGAAAAGTATCGATATATAATGATAAGTATCGATATATAATGATAAGTATCGATATATAAGTACCGAAAAGATATCGAAAAGTACCGAAAAGATATCGAAAAGTACCGAAAAGATAACGAAAAGTATCGAAAAGATATCGAAAAGTATCGAAAAGATATCGAAAAGTATCGATATATCGATAAGTATCGAAAAGATATCGAAAAGTATCGATATATCGATAAGTATCGATATATCGAAAAGTATCGATATATCGAAAAGTATCGATATAACGAGAAGTATCGATATATCGAAAAGTATCGATATATCGAAAAGTATTGATGTATCGATAAGTATCGATGTATCGATAAGTATCGATGTATCGATAAGTATCGATATATCGATAAGTATCGATATATCGATAAGTATCGATATATCGATAAGTATCGATATATCGAAAAGTATCGATATATCGAAAAGTATCGATAAATCGTAAAGTATCGATATATCGAAAAGTATCGAAATATCGAAAAGTATCGATGTATCGAAAAGTATCGATGAATCGAAAAATATCGATGTACGAAAAGTATCGATATATCGAAAAGTATCGATATATCGAAAAGTATCGATATATCGATAAGTATCGATATATCGATAAGTATCGATATATCGATAAGTACCGAAAAGATATCGAAAAGTACCGAAAAGATATCGAAAAGTACCGGAAAGATATCGAAAAGTACCGAAAAGATATCGAAAAGTACCGAAAAGATATCGAAAAGTACCGAAAAGATATCGAAAAGTACCGAAAAGATATCGAAAAGTACCGAAAAGATTTCGAAAAGTACCGAAAAGATTTCGAAAAGTACCGAAAAGATATCGAAAAGTACCGAAAAGATATCGAAAAGTACCGAAAAGATTTCGAAAAGTACCGAAAAGATATCGAAAAGTACCGAAAAGATATCGAAAAGTACCGAAAATATATCGAAAAGTACCGAAAAGATATCGAAAAGTACCGAAAAGATATCGAAAAGTACCGAAAAGATATCGACAAGTACCGAAAAGATATCGACAAGTACCGAAAAGATATCGACAAGTACCGAAAAGATATCGACAAGTACCGAAAAGATATCGAAAAGTACCGAAAAGATATCGAAAAGTATCGAAAAGATATCGAAAAGTATCGAAAAGATATCGAAAAGTATCGAAAAGTATCGAAAAGATATCGAAAAGTATCGAAAAGATCGAAGAAAAGATATCGAAAAGTATCGTTATATCCATAAGTATCGATATATCGAAAAGTATCGATATATCGATAAGTATTGATATATCCGGTATATCGATAAGTATCGATATATCGAAAAGTATCGATAAATCGATAAGTATCGATAAATCGATAAGTATCGATATATCGAAAAGTATCGATATATCGAAAAGTATCGATATATCGAAAATTATCGATATATCTAAAAGTATCGATATATCGAAAAGTATCGATATATCGAAAAGTATCGATACATCGATAAGTATCGATAAGATATCGAAAAGTATCGATATATCGAAAAGTATCGATATATCGAAAAGTATCGATATATCGATAAGTATCGATATATCGAAAAGTATCGAAAAGATATCGATAAGTACCGAAAAGATATCGATAAGTACCGAAAAGATATCGAAAAGTATCGATATATGTCGAAAAGTATCTATATATAAGGAAAAGTATCGATATATAAGCAAAAGTATCGATATATAATGAAAAGTATCGATATATAATGAAAAGTATCGATATATAATGAAAACTATCGATATATAATGAAAAGTATCGAAAAGATATCGAAAAGTATCGAAAAGATATCGAAAAGTATCGAAAAGATATCGAAAAGTATCGAAAAGATATCGAAAAGTATCGATATATCGAAAAGTATCGATATATCGATAAGTATCGATATATCGATAAGTATAGATATATCGAAAAGTATCGATATATCGAAAAGTATCGATATATCGATAAGTATCGATATATCGATAAGTATCGATATATCGATAAGTATCGATATATCGATAAGTATCGACATATCGAAAAGTGTCGATATATCGAAAAGTATCGATATATCGAAAAGTATCGATATATCGTAAAGTATCGATATATCGAAAAGTACCGATATATCGAAAAGTACCGAAAAGATATCGAAAAGTACCGAAAAGATATCGAAAAGTACCGAAAAGGTATCCAAAAGTACCGAAAAGATATCGAAAAGTACCGAAAAGGTATCGTAAAGTACCGAAAATATATCGAAAAGTATCGAAAAGATATCGAAAAGTATCGAAAAGATATCGAAAAGTATCGAAAAGATATCGAAAAGTACCGAAAAGATATCGAAAAGTATCGAAAAGATATCGAAAAGTATCTATATATAATGAAAAGTATCTATATATAATAAAAAGTATCGATATATAATGAAAAGTATCGATATATAATGAAAAGTATCGAAAAGATATCGATAAGTATCGAAAAGATATCGATAAGTATCGAAAAGATATCGATAAGTATCGAAAAGATATCGATAAGTATCGAAAAGATATAGATAAGTATAGAAAAGGTATCGATAAGTATCGAAAAGATATCGAAAAGTATCGAAAAGATATCGAAAAGTATCGAAAAGACATCGAAAAGTATCGAAAAGATATCGAAAAGATATCGAAAAGTATCGAAAAGATATCGAAAAGTATCGAAAAGATATCGAAAAGTATCTATATATATCGAAAAGTATCTATATATATCGAAAAGTATCCATATATATCGAAAAGTATCTATATATAATGAAAAGTATCGATATATAATTAAAAGTATCGATATATAATGAAAAGTATCGATATATAATGATAAGTATCGATATATAATGATAAGTATCGATATATAAGTACCGAAAAGATATCGAAAAGTACCGAAAAGATATCGAAAAGTACCGAAAAGATATCGAAAAGTATCGAAAAGTTATCGAAAAGTATCGAAAAGATATCGAAAAGTATCGATATATAGATAAGTATCGAAAAGATATCGAAAAGTATCGATATATCGATAAGTATCGATATATCGAAAAGTATCGATATATCGAAAAGTATCGATATAACGAAAAGCATCGATATATCGAAAAGTATCGATATATCGAAAAGTATCGATATATCGATAAGTATCGATATATCGAAAAGTATCGAAATATCGTAAAGTATCGATATATCGAAAAAGTATCGATATATCTATAAGTATCGATATATCGATAAGTTTCGATATATCGAAAAGTATCGATATATCGATAACTATCGATATATCGATAAGTATCGATATATCGATAAGTACCGAAAAGATATCGAAAAGTACCGAAAAGATATCGAAAAGTACCGAAAAGATATCGAAAAGTACCGAAAAGATATCGAAAAGTACCGAAAAGATATCAAAAAGTACCGAAAAGATATCGAAAAGTACCGAAAAGATATCGAAAAGTACCGAAAAGATTTCGAAAAGTACCGAAAAGATATCGAAAAGTACCGAAAAGATATCGAAAAGTACCGAAAAGATATCGAAAAGTACCGAAAAGATATCGAAAAGTACCGAAAAGATATCGAAAAGTACCGAAAAGATATCGAAAAGTACCGAAAAGATATCGACAAGTACCGAAAAGATATCGAAAAGTACCGAAAAGATATCGAAAAGTATCGAAAAGATATCGAAAAGTATCGTTAAGATATCGAAAAGTATCGTAAAGATATCGAAAAGTATCGAAAAGATATCGAAAAGTATCAATGTATCGATAAATATCGATATATCGATAAGTATCGATATATCGATAAGTATCGATTTATCGATAAGTATCGATATATCAAAAAGTATCGATATATCGAAAAGTATCGATATATCGAAAAGTATCGATATATCGAAAAATATCGATGTATCGAAAAGTATCGATATATCGATAAGGATCGATATATCGAAAAGTATCGATATATCGATAAGTATCCATATATCAATAAGTATTGATATATCGATATTCTGATATATATATATATATATATCGATATATCGATAAGTATAAGTATATATCGATAAGTATCGATATATCGATAAGTATCGATATATCGAAAAGTATCGATATATCGATAAGTATCGATATAACGATAAGTATCGATATATCGATAAGTATCGATATATCGATAAGTATCGATATATGGAGAAGTATCGATATATCGAGAAGTATCGATATATCGAAAAGTATCGATATATCGAAAAGTAACGATATATCGCTAAGTATCGATGTATCGAAAAGTATCCATATATCGAAAAGTATCAATATATCGAAAAGTATCGATATATCGAAAAGTATCGATATATCGATAAGTATCGATATATCGAGAGGTATCGATATATCGAAAAGTATCGATATATCGAAAAGTATCGATATATCGAAAAGTATCGAAAAGATATCGAAAAGTATCGATATATCGAAAAGTATCGATATATCGATAAGTATCGATAAGATATCGAAAAGTACCGATAAGATATCGAAAAGTAACGAAAAGATAACGAAAAGTATCGATATATATCGAATAGTATCGATATATATCGAATAGTATCTATATATAAGGAAAAGTATCGATATATAACGAAAAGTATCGATATATAATGATAAGTATGGATATATAATGATAAGTATCGATATATAATGATAAGTATCGATATATAATGATAAGTATCGATATATAATGAAAGGTATCGATATATAATAAAAAGTATCGATATATAATGAAAAGTATCGAAAAGATATAGAAAAGTATCGAAAAGATATCGAAAAGTATCGAAAAGATATCGAAAAGTATCATAAAGATATCGAAAAGTATCGAAAAGATATCGAAAAGTATCGAAAAGATCGAAGAAAAGATATCGAAAAGTATCGATATATCGATAAGTATCGATATATCGAAAAGTATCGATATATCGATAAGTATCCATATATCGATAAGTATCGATATATCCGATATATCGATAAGTATCGATATATCGAAAAGTATCGATAAATCGATAAGTATCGATATATCGAAAAGTATCGATATATCGAAAAGTATCGATATATCGAAAAGTATCGATATATCGAAAAAAATCGATATATCGAAAAGTATCGATATATCTAAAAGTATCGATATATCGATAAGTATCGATAAGATATCGAAAAGTATCGATATATCGAAAAGTATCGATATATCGATAAGAATCGATATAACGATAAGTATCGATAAGTATCGATATATCGATAAGTATCGATATATCGATACGTATCGAAAAGATATCGATAAGTACCGAAAAGATATCGATAAGTACCGAAAAGATATCGAAAAGTACCGAAAAGATATCGAAAAGTATCGAAAAGATATCAAAAAGTATCGAAAAGATATCGAAAAGTATCGAAAAGATATCGAAAAGTATCGAAATGATATCGAAAAGTATCGAAAAGATATCGAAAAGTATCGATATATCGAAAAGTATCGATATATCGATAAGTATCGATATATCGAAAAGTACCGATATATCGAAAAGTACCGATATATCGATAAGTACCGATATATCGATAAGTATCGATAAGTATCGATATATCGATAAGTATCGATATATCGATAAGTATCGATATATCGATAAGTATCGATATATCGAAAAGTATCGATATATCGAAAAGTATCGATATATCGTAAAGTATCGATATATCGAAAAGTACCGATACATCGAAAAGTACCGAAAAGATGTCGAAAATATCGAAAAGATATCGAAAAGTGCCGAAAAGATATCCAAAAGTACCGAAAAGATATCCAAAAGTACCGAAAAGATATCGAAAAGTACCGAAAAGATATCGAAAAGTACCGAAAAGATATCGAAAAGTATCGAAAAGATATCGAAAGGTATCGAAAAGATATCGAAAAGTATCTATATATAATGAAAAGTATCTATATATAATAAAAAGTATCGATATATAATGAAAAGTATCGATATATAATGAAAAGTATCGAAAAGATATCGATAAGTATCGAAAAGATATCGATAAGTATCGAAAAGATATCGATAAGTATCGAAAAGATATAGATAAGTATCGAAAAGATATCGATAAGTATCGAAAAGATATCGAAAAGTATCGAAAAGACATCGAAAAGTATCGAAAAGATATCGAAAAGATATCGAAAAGTATCGAAAAGATATCGAAAAGTATCTATATATATCGAAAAGTATCTATATATATCGAAAAGTATCTATATATATCGAAAAGTATCTATATATAATGAAAAGTATCGATATATAATTAAAAGTATCGATATATAATGAAAAGTATCGATATATAATGATAAGTATCGATATATAATGATAAGTATCGATATATAAGTACCGAAAAGATATCGAAAAGTACCGAAAAGATATCGAAAAGTACCGAAAAGATAACGAAAAGTATCGAAAAGATATCGAAAAGTATCGAAAAGATATCGAAAAGTATCGATATATCGATAAGTATCGAAAAGATATCGAAAAGTATCGATATATCGATAAGTATCGATATATCGAAAAGTATCGATATATCGAAAAGTATCGATATAACGAGAAGTATCGATATATCGAAAAGTATCGATATATCGAAAAGTATTGATGTATCGATAAGTATCGATGTATCGATAAGTATCGATGTATCGATAAGTATCGATATATCGATAAGTATCGATATATCGATAAGTATCGATATATCGATAAGTATCGATATATCGAAAAGTATCGATATATCGAAAAGTATCGATAAATCGTAAAGTATCGATATATCGAAAAGTATCGAAATATCGAAAAGTATCGATGTATCGAAAAGTATCGATGAATCGAAAAATATCGATGTACGAAAAGTATCGATATATCGAAAAGTATCGATATATCGAAAAGTATCGATATATCGATAAGTATCGATATATCGATAAGTATCGATATATCGATAAGTACCGAAAAGATATCGAAAAGTACCGAAAAGATATCGAGAAGTACCGGAAAGATATCGAAAAGTACCGAAAAGATATCGAAAAGTACCGAAAAGATATCGAAAAGTACCGAAAAGATATCGAAAAGTACCGAAAAGATATCGAAAAGTACCGAAAAGATTTCGAAAAGTACCGAAAAGATTTCGAAAAGTACCGAAAAGATATCGAAAAGTACCGAAAAGATATCGAAAAGTACCGAAAAGATTTCGAAAAGTACCGAAAAGATATCGAAAAGTACCGAAAAGATATCGAAAAGTACCGAAAATATATCGAAAAGTACCGAAAAGATATCGAAAAGTACCGAAAAGATATCGAAAAGTACCGAAAAGATATCGACAAGTACCGAAAAGATATCGACAAGTACCGAAAAGATATCGACAAGTACCGAAAAGATATCGACAAGTACCGAAAAGATATCGAAAAGTATCGAAAAGATATCGAAAAGTATCGAAAAGATATCGAAAAGTATCGAAAAGTATCGAAAAGATATCGAAAAGTATCGAAAAGATCGAAGAAAAGATATCGAAAAGTATCGTTATATCCATAAGTATCGATATATCGAAAAGTATCGATATATCGATAAGTATTGATATATCCGGTATATCGATAAGTATCGATATATCGAAAAGTATCGATAAATCGATAAGTATCGATAAATCGATAAGTATCGATATATCGAAAAGTATCGATATATCGAAAAGTATCGATATATCGAAAATTATCGATATATCTAAAAGTATCGATATATCGAAAAGTATCGATATATCGAAAAGTATCGATACATCGATAAGTATCGATAAGATATCGAAAAGTATCGATATATCGAAAAGTATCGATATATCGAAAAGTATCGATATATCGATAAGTATCGATATATCGAAAAGTATCGAAAAGATATCGATAAGTACCGAAAAGATATCGATAAGTACCGAAAAGATATCGAAAAGTATCGATATATGTCGAAAAGTATCTATATATAAGGAAAAGTATCGATATATAAGCAAAAGTATCGATATATAATGAAAAGTATCGATATATAATGAAAAGTATCGATATATAATGAAAACTATCGATATATAATGAAAAGTATCGAAAAGATATCGAAAAGTATCGAAAAGATATCGAAAAGTATCGAAAAGATATCGAAAAGTATCGAAAAGATATCGAAAAGTATCGATATATCGAAAAGTATCGATATATCGATAAGTATCGATATATCGATAAGTATAGATATATCGAAAAGTATCGATATATCGAAAAGTATCGATATATCGATAAGTATCGATATATCGATAAGTATCGATATATCGATAAGTATCGATATATCGATAAGTATCGACATATCGAAAAGTGTCGATATATCGAAAAGTATCGATATATCGAAAAGTATCGATATATCGTAAAGTATCGATATATCGAAAAGTACCGATATATCGAAAAGTACCGAAAAGATATCGAAAAGTACCGAAAAGATATCGAAAAGTACCGAAAAGGTATCCAAAAGTACCGAAAAGATATCGAAAAGTACCGAAAAGGTATCGTAAAGTACCGAAAATATATCGAAAAGTATCGAAAAGATATCGAAAAGTATCGAAAAGATATCGAAAAGTATCGAAAAGATATCGAAAAGTATCGAAAAGATATCGAAAAGTATCGAAAAGATATCGAAAAGTATCTATATATAATGAAAAGTATCTATATATAATAAAAAGTATCGATATATAATGAAAAGTATCGATATATAATGAAAAGTATCGAAAAGATATCGATAAGTATCGAAAAGATATCGATAAGTATCGAAAAGATATCGATAAGTATCGAAAAGATATCGATAAGTATCGAAAAGATATAGATAAGTATAGAAAAGGTATCGATAAGTATCGAAAAGATATCGAAAAGTATCGAAAAGATATCGAAAAGTATCGAAAAGACATCGAAAAGTATCGAAAAGATATCGAAAAGATATCGAAAAGTATCGAAAAGATATCGAAAAGTATCGAAAAGATATCGAAAAGTATCTATATATATCGAAAAGTATCTATATATATCGAAAAGTATCCATATATATCGAAAAGTATCTATATATAATGAAAAGTATCGATATATAATTAAAAGTATCGATATATAATGAAAAGTATCGATATATAATGATAAGTATCGATATATAATGATAAGTATCGATATATAAGTACCGAAAAGATATCGAAAAGTACCGAAAAGATATCGAAAAGTACCGTAAGATATCGAAAAGTATCGAAAAGTTATCGAAAAGTATCGAAAAGATATCGAAAAGTATCGATATATAGATAAGTATCGAAAAGATATCGAAAAGTATCGATATATCGATAAGTATCGATATATCGAAAAGTATCGATATATCGAAAAGTATCGATATAACGAAAAGCATCGATATATCGAAAAGTATCGATATATCGAAAAGTATCGATATATCGATAAGTATCGATATATCGAAAAGTATCGAAATATCGTAAAGTATCGATATATCGAAAAAGTATCGATATATCTATAAGTATCGATATATCGATAAGTTTCGATATATCGAAAAGTATCGATATATCGATAACTATCGATATATCGATAAGTATCGATATATCGATAAGTACCGAAAAGATATCGAAAAGTACCGAAAAGATATCGAAAAGTACCGAAAAGATATCGAAAAGTACCGAAAAGATATCGAAAAGTACCGAAAAGATATCAAAAAGTACCGAAAAGATATCGAAAAGTACCGAAAAGATATCGAAAAGTACCGAAAAGATTTCGAAAAGTACCGAAAAGATATCGAAAAGTACCGAAAAGATATCGAAAAGTACCGAAAAGATATCGAAAAGTACCGAAAAGATATCGAAAAGTACCGAAAAGATATCGAAAAGTACCGAAAAGATATCGAAAAGTACCGAAAAGATATCGACAAGTACCGAAAAGATATCGAAAAGTACCGAAAAGATATCGAAAAGTATCGAAAAGATATCGAAAAGTATCGTTAAGATATCGAAAAGTATCGTAAAGATATCGAAAAGTATCGAAAAGATATCGAAAAGTATCAATGTATCGATAAATATCGATATATCGATAAGTATCGATATATCGATAAGTATCGATTTATCGATAAGTATCGATATATCAAAAAGTATCGATATATCGAAAAGTATCGATATATCGAAAAGTATCGATATATCGAAAAATATCGATGTATCGAAAAGTATCGATATATCGATAAGGATCGATATATCGAAAAGTATCGATATATCGATAAGTATCCATATATCAATAAGTATTGATATATCGATATTCTGATATATATATATATATATATATATATCGATATATCGATAAGTATAAGTATATATCGATAAGTATCGATATATCGATAAGTATCGATATATCGAAAAAGTATCGATATATCTATAAGTATCGATATATCGATAAGTTTCGATATATCGAAAAGTATCGATATATCGATAACTATCGATATATCGATAAGTATCGATATATCGATAAGTACCGAAAAGATATCGAAAAGTACCGAAAAGATATCGAAAAGTACCGAAAAGATATCGAAAAGTACCGAAAAGATATCGAAAAGTACCGAAAAGATATCAAAAAGTACCGAAAAGATATCGAAAAGTACCGAAAAGATATCGAAAAGTACCGAAAAGATTTCGAAAAGTACCGAAAAGATATCGAAAAGTACCGAAAAGATATCGAAAAGTACCGAAAAGATATCGAAAAGTACCGAAAAGATATCGAAAAGTACCGAAAAGATATCGAAAAGTACCGAAAAGATATCAAAAAGTACCGAAAAGATATCGAAAAGTACCGAAAAGATATCGAAAAGTACCGAAAAGATTTCGAAAAGTACCGAAAAGATATCGAAAAGTACCGAAAAGATATCGAAAAGTACCGAAAAGATATCGAAAAGTACCGAAAAGATATCGAAAAGTACCGAAAAGATATCGAAAAGTACCGAAAAGATATCGAAAAGTACCGAAAAGATATCGACAAGTACCGAAAAGATATCGAAAAGTACCGAAAAGATATCGAAAAGTATCGAAAAGATATCGAAAAGTATCGTTAAGATATCGAAAAGTATCGTAAAGATATCGAAAAGTATCGAAAAGATATCGAAAAGTATCAATGTATCGATAAATATCGATATATCGATAAGTATCGATATATCGATAAGTATCGATTTATCGATAAGTATCGATATATCAAAAAGTATCGATATATCGAAAAGTATCGATATATCGAAAAGTATCGATATATCGAAAAATATCGATGTATCGAAAAGTATCGATATATCGATAAGGATCGATATATCGAAAAGTATCGATATATCGATAAGTATCCATATATCAATAAGTATTGATATATCGATATTCTGATATATATATATATATATATATATATCGATATATCGATAAGTATAAGTATATATCGATAAGTATCGATATATCGATAAGTATCGATATATCGAAAAGTATCGATATATCGATAAGTATCGATATAACGATAAGTATCGATATATCGATAAGTATCGATATATCGATAAGTATCGATATATGGAGAAGTATCGATATATCGAGAAGTATCGATATATCGAAAAGTATCGATATATCGAAAAGTAACGATATATCGCTAAGTATCGATGTATCGAAAAGTATCCATATATCGAAAAGTATCAATATATCGAAAAGTATCGATATATCGAAAAGTATCGATATATCGATAAGTATCGATATATCGAGAGGTATCGATATATCGAAAAGTATCGATATATCGAAAAGTATCGATATATCGAAAAGTATCGAAAAGATATCGAAAAGTATCGATATATCGAAAAGTATCGATATATCGATAAGTATCGATAAGATATCGAAAAGTACCGATAAGATATCGAAAAGTAACGAAAAGATAACGAAAAGTATCGATATATATCGAATAGTATCGATATATATCGAATAGTATCTATATATAAGGAAAAGTATCGATATATAACGAAAAGTATCGATATATAATGATAAGTATGGATATATAATGATAAGTATCGATATATAATGATAAGTATCGATATATAATGATAAGTATCGATATATAATGAAAGGTATCGATATATAATAAAAAGTATCGATATATAATGAAAAGTATCGAAAAGATATAGAAAAGTATCGAAAAGATATCGAAAAGTATCGAAAAGATATCGAAAAGTATCATAAAGATATCGAAAAGTATCGAAAAGATATCGAAAAGTATCGAAAAGATCGAAGAAAAGATATCGAAAAGTATCGATATATCGATAAGTATCGATATATCGAAAAGTATCGATATATCGATAAGTATCGATATATCGATAAGTATCGATATATCCGATATATCGATAAGTATCGATATATCGAAAAGTATCGATAAATCGATAAGTATCGATATATCGAAAAGTATCGATATATCGAAAAGTATCGATATATCGAAAAGTATCGATATATCGAAAAGTATCGATATATCGAAAAAAATCGATATATCGAAAAGTATCGATATATCGAAAAGTATCGATATATCGATAAGTATCGATAAGATATCGAAAAGTATCGATATATCGATAAGTATCGATATATCGATAAGTATCGATAAGTATCGATATATCGATAAGTATCGATATATCGATACGTATCGAAAAGATATCGATAAGTACCGAAAAGATATCGATAAGTACCGAAAAGATATCGAAAAGTACCGAAAAGATATCGAAAAGTATCGAAAAGATATCAAAAAGTATCGAAAAGATATCGAAAAGTATCGAAAAGATATCGAAAAGTATCGAAATGATATCGAAAAGTATCGAAAAGATATCGAAAAGTATCGATATATCGAAAAGTATCGATATATCGATAAGTATCGATATATCGAAAAGTACCGATATATCGAAAAGTACCGATATATCGATAAGTATCGATAAGTATCGATATATCGATAAGTATCGATATATCGAAAAGTATCGATATATCGATAAGTATCGATATATCGAAAAGTATCGATATATCGAAAAGTATCGATATATCGTAAAGTATCGATATATCGAAAAGTACCGATATATCGAAAAGTACCGAAAAGATGTCGAAAATATCGAAAAGATATCGAAAAGTGCCGAAAAGATATCCAAAAGTACCGAAAAGATATCCAAAAGTACCGAAAAGATATCGAAAAGTACCGAAAAGATATCGAAAAGTACCGAAAAGATATCGAAAAGTATCGAAAAGATATCGAAAGGTATCGAAAAGATATCGAAAAGTATCTATATATAATGAAAAGTATCTATATATAATAAAAAGTATCGATATATAATGAAAAGTATCGATATATAATGAAAAGTATCGAAAAGATATCGATAAGTATCGAAAAGATATCGATAAGTATCGAAAAGATATAGATAAGTATCGAAAAGATATCGATAAGTATCGAAAAGATATCGAAAAGTATCGAAAAGACATCGAAAAGTATCGAAAAGATATCGAAAAGATATCGAAAAGTATCGAAAAGATATCGAAAAGTATCTATATATATCGAAAAGTATCTATATATATCGAAAAGTATCTATATATATCGAAAAGTATCTATATATAATGAAAAGTATCGATATATAATTAAAAGTATCGATATATAATGAAAAGTATCGATATATAATGATAAGTATCGATATATAATGATAAGTATCGATATATAAGTACCCAAAAGATATCGAAAAGTACCGAAAAGATATCGAAAAGTACCGAAAAGATATCGAAAAGTATCGAAAAGATATCGAAAAGTATCGAAAAGATATCGAAAAGTATCGATATATCGATAAGTATCGAAAAGATATCGAAAAGTATCGATATATCGATAAGTATCGATATATCGAAAAGTATCGATATATCGAAAAGTATCGATATAACGAAAAGTATCGATATATCGAAAAGTATCGATATATCGAAAAGTATCGATGTATCGATAAGTATCGATGTATCGATAAGTATCGATGTATCGATAAGTATCGATATATCGATAAGTATCGATATATCGATAAGTATCGATATATCGATAAGTATCGATATATCGAAAAGTATCGATATATCGAAAAGTATCGATAAATCATAAAGTATCGATATATCGAAAAGTATCGAAATATCGAAAAGTATCGATGTATCGAAAAGTATCGATGTATCGAAAAGTATCGATGTATCGAAAAGTATCGATATATCGAAAAGTATCGATATATCGAAAAGTATCGATATATCGATAAGTATCGATATATCGATAAGTATCGATATATCGATAAGTACCGAAAAGATATCGAAAAGTACCGAAAAGATATCGAAAAGTACCGGAAAGATATCGAAAAGTACCGAAAAGATATCGAAAAGTACCGAAAAGATATCGAAAAGTACCGAAAAGATATCGAAAAGTACCGAAAAGATTTCGAAAAGTACCGAAAAGATATCGAAAAGTACCGAAAAGATATCGAAAAGTACCGAAAAGATATCGAAAAGTACCGAAAAGATATCGAAAAGTACCGAAAATATATCGAAAAGTACCGAAAAGATATCGAAAAGTACCGAAAAGATATCGAAAAGTACCGAAAAGATATCGAAAAGTACCGAAAAGATATCGACAAGTACCGAAAAGATATCGACAAGTACCGAAAAGATATCGACAAGTACCGAAAAGATATCGACAAGTACCGAAAAGATATCGAAAAGTACCGAAAAGATATCGAAAAGTATCGAAAAGATATCGAAAAGTATCGAAAAGATATCGAAAAGTATCGTAAAGATATCGAAAAGTATCGAAAAGATATCGAAAAGTATCGATGTATCGATAAGTATCGATATATCGATAAGTATCGATATATCGATAAGTATCGATATATCGAAAAGTATCGATATATCGAAAAGTATCGATATATCGAAAAGTATCGATATATCGAAAAGTATCGAATATCGATAAGTATCGATATATCGAAAAGTATCGATATATCGATAAGTATCCTAATATCAATAAGTATCGATATATCGATATATCGATAAGTATCGATATATCGAAAAGTATCGATATATCGAAAAGTATCGATATATCGATAAGTATCGATATATCGATAAGTATCGATATATCGATAAGTATCGATATATCGAGAAGTATCGATTTATCGAAAAGTATCGATATATCGAAAAGTATCGATATATCGAGAAGTATCGATTTATCGAAAAGTATCGATATATCGAAAAGTATCGATATATCAAAAAGTATCGATATATCGATAAGTATCGATATATCGATAAGTATCGATATATCGAAAACTATCGACATATCGAAAAGTATCGATCTATCGAAAAGTATCGATATATCGAAAAGTATCGATATATCGAAAAGTATCGATATATCGAAAAGTATCGATAAGATATCGAAAAGTACCGATAAGATATCGAAAAGTACCGAAAAGATATCGAAAAGTATCGATATATATCGAATAGTATCGATATATATCGAAAAGTATTGATATATATCGAAAAGTATCTATATATAAGGAAAAGTATCGATATATAAGGAAAACTATCGATATATAATGAAAAGTATCGATATATAATGAAAAGTATCGATATATAATGATAAGTATGGATATATAATGATAAGTATCGATATATAATGATAAGTATCGATATATAATGATAAGTATCGATATATAAAGATAAGTATCGATATATAATAAAAAGTATCGATATATTATGAAAAGTATCGAAAAGATATCGAAAAGTATCGAAAAGATATCGAAAAGTATCGAAAAAGATATCGAAAAGTATCGAAAAGATATCGAAAAGTATCGAAAAGATATCGAAAAGTATCGATATATCGAAAAGTATCGATATATCGAAAATGAACGATTTATCGATAAGTATCGATATATCCGATATATCGATAAGTATCGATATATCGAAAACTATCGATATATCGAAAAGTATCGATATATCGAAAAGTATCGATATATCCATAAGTATCGATATATCGAAAAGTGTCGATATATCGAAAAGTATCGTTATATCGATAAGTATCGATATATCGAAAAGTATCGATATATCGATAAGTATCGATATATCGCAAAGTATCGATATATCGATAAGTATCGATCTATCGAGAAGTATCGAAATATCGAAAAGTATCGATATATCGATAATTATGGATATATCGAATAGTATCGATATATCGAAAAGTATCGATATATCGATAAGTATCCATATATCAATAAGTATCTATATATCGATATATCGATAAGTATCGATATATCGATAAGAATCGATAAGAATCGATAAGAATCGATATATCGATAAGAATCGATATATCGAAAAGTATCGATATATCGATAAGTATCGATATATCGATAAGTATCGATATATCGATAAGCATCGATATATCGAAAAGTATCGATATATCGATAAGTATCGATATATCGATAAGTATCGATATATCGAAAAGTATCGTTATATCGATAGGTATCGAAAAGATATCGAAAAGTATCGAAAAGATCGAAAAGTATCGAAAAGATATCGCAAAGTATCGATATATCGATAAGTATCGATATATCGAAAAGTATCGATATATCGATAAGTATCGATATATCCGATATATCGATAAGTATCGATATATCCGATATATCGATAAGTATCGATATATCCGATATATCGATAAGTATCGATATATCGAAAAGTATCGGTAAATCGATAAGTATCGATATATCGATAAGTATCGATATATCGAAAAGTATCGATATATCGAAAAGTATCGATATATCGAAAAGTGTCGATATATCGAAAAGTATCGATTTATCGAAAAGTATCGATATATCGAAAAGTATCGATATATCGAAAAGTATCGATATATCGAAAAGTATCGAAATATCGAAAAGTGTCGATATATCGATAAGTATCGATAAGATATCGAAAAGTACCGAAAAGATATCGAAAAGTTCCGAAAAGATATCGAAACGTATCGAATAGTATCGATATATATCGAAAAGTATCGATATATATCGAAAAGTATCTATATATAAGGAAAAGTATCGATATATAATGAAAAGTATCGATATATAATGAAAAGTATCGGTATATAATGATAAGTATGGATATATAATGATAAGTATCGATATATAATGATAGGTATCGATATATAATGATAAGTATCGATATATAATGAAAGGTATCGATATATAATAAAAAGTATCGATATATAATGAAAGGTATCGATATATAATAAAAAGTGTCGATATATAATGAAAAGTATCGAAAAGATATCGAAAAGTATCGAAAAGATATCGAAAAGTATCGAAAAGATATTGAAAAGTATCGAAAAGTATCGAAAAGATATCGAAAAGTATCGAAAAGATCGAAGAAAAGATATCGAAAAGTATCGTTATATCGATAAGTATCGATATATCGAAAAGTATCGATATATCGATAAGTATTGATATATCCGATATATCGATAAGTATCGATATATCGAAAAGTATCGATAAATCGATAAGTATCGATATATCGAAAAGTATCGATATATCGAAAAGTATCGATATATCGAAAAGTATCGATATATCGAAAAGTATCGATATATCGAAAAAAATCGATATATCGAAAAGTATAGATATATCGAAAAGTATCGATATATCGATAAGTATCGATAAGATATCGAAAAGTATCGATATATCGAAAAGTATCGATATATCGATAAGTATCGATATATCGATAAGTATCGATAAGTATCGATATATCGATAAGTATCGATATATCGATACGTATCGAAAAGATATCGATAAGTACCGAAAAGATATCGATAAGTACCGAAAAGATATCGAAAAGTACCGAAAAGATATCGAAAAGTATCGAAAAGATATCAAAAAGTATCGAAAAGATATCGAAAAGTATCGAAAAGATATCGAAAAGTATCGAAATGATATCGAAAGATATCGAAAAGATATCGAAAAGTATCGATATATCGAAAAGTATCGATATATCGATAAGTATCGATATATCGAAAAGTACCGATATATCGAAAAGTACCGATATATCGATAAGTACCGATATATCGATAAGTATCGATAAGTATCGATATATCGATAAGTATCGATATATCGATAAGTATCGATATATCGATAAGTATCGATATATCGAAAAGTATCGATATATCGAAAAGTATCGATATATCGTAAAGTATCGATATATCGAAAAGTACCGATATATCGAAAAGTACCGAAAAGATATCGAAAATATCGAAAAGATATCGAAAAGTGCCGAAAAGATATCCAAAAGTACCGAAAAGATATCCAAAAGTACCGAAAAGATATCGAAAAGTACCGAAAAGATATCGAAAAGTACCGAAAAGATATCGAAAAGTATCGAAAAGATATCGAAAGGTATCGAAAAGATATCGAAAAGTATCTATATACAATGAAAATTATCTATATATAATAAAAAGTATCGATATATAATGAAAAGTATCGATATATAATGAAAAGTATCGAAAAGATATCGATAAGTATCGAAAAGATATCGATAAGTATCGAAAAGATATCGATAAGTATCGAAAAGATATAGATAAGTATCGAAAAGATATCGATAAGTATCGAAAAGATATCGAAAAGTATCGAAAAGACATCGAAAAGTATCGAAAAGATATCGAAAAGATATCGAAAAGTATCGAAAAGATATCGAAAAGTATCTATATATATCGAAAAGTATCTATATATATCGAAAAGTATCTATATATATCGAAAAGTATCTATATATAATGAAAAGTATCGATATATAATTAAAAGTATCGATATATAATGAAAAGTATCGATATATAATGATAAGTATCGATATATAATGATAAGTATCGATATATAAGTACCGAAAAGATATCGAAAAGTACCGAAAAGATATCGAAAAGTACCGAAAAGATATCGAAAAGTATCGAAAAGATATCGAAAAGTATCGAAAAGATATCGAAAAGTATCGATATATCGATAAGTATCGAAAAGATATCGAAAAGTATCGATATATCGATAAGTATCGATATATCGAAAAGTATCGATATATCGAAAAGTATCGATATAACGAAAAGTATCGATATATCGAAAAGTATCGATATATCGATAAGTATCGATATATCGAAAAGTATCGATGTATCGATAAGTATCGATGTATCGATAAGTATCGATGTATCGATAAGTATCGATATATCGATAAGTATCGATATATCGATAAGTATCGATATATCGATAAGTATCGATATAACGAAAAGTATCGATATATCGAAAAGTATCGATAAATCGTAAAGTATCGATATATCGAAAAGTATCGAAATATCGAAAAGTATCGATGTATCGAAAAGTATCGATGTATCGAAAAGTATCGATGTATCGAAAAGTATCGATATATCGAATAGTATCGATATATCGAAAAGTATCGATATATCGATAAGCATCGATATATCGAAAAGTATCGATATATCGATAAGTATCGATATATCGATAAGTACCGAAAAGATATCGAAAAGTACCGAAAAGATATCGAAAAGTACCGGAAAGATATCGAAAAGTACCGAAAAGATATCGAAAAGTACCGAAAAGATATCGAAAAGTACCGAAAAGATATCGAAAAGTACCGAAAAGATATCGAAAAGTACCGAAAAGATTTCGAAAAGTACCGAAAAGATATCGAAAAGTACCGAAAAGATATCGAAAAGTACCGAAAAGATATCGAAAAGTACCGAAAAGATATCGAAAAGTACCGAAAAGATTTCGAAAAGTACCGAAAAGATATCGAAAAGTACCGAAAAGATATCGAAAAGTACCGAAAAGATATCGAAAAGTACCGAAAAGATATCGAAAAGTACCGAAAATATATCGAAAAGTACCGAAAAGATATCGAAAAGTACCGAAAAGATATCGAAAAGTACCGAAAAGATATCGACAAGTACCGAAAAGATATCGACAAGTACCGAAAAGATATCGACAAGTACCGAAAAGATATCGACAAGTACCGAAAAGATATCGAAAAGTACCGAAAAGATATCGAAAAGTATCGAAAAGATATCGAAAAGTATCGAAAAGATATCGAAAAGTATCGTAAAGATATCGAAAAGTATCGAAAAGATATCGAAAAGTATCGATGTATCGATAAGTATCGATATATCGATAAGTATCGATATATCGATAAGTATCGATATATCGAAAAGTATCGATATATCGAAAAGTATCGATATATCGAAAAGTATCGATATATCGAAAAGTATCGAATATCGATAAGTATCGATATATCGAAAAGTATCGATATATCGATAAGTATCCTAATATCAATAAGTATCGATATATCGATATATCGATAAGTATCGATATATCGAAAAGTATCGATATATCGAAAAGTATCGATATATCGATAAGTATCGATATATCGATAAGTATCGATATATCGATAAGTATCGATATATCGATAAGTATCGATATATCGAGAAGTATCGATTTATCGAAAAGTATCGATATATCGAAAAGTATCGATATATCGAGAAGTATCGATTTATCGAAAAGTATCGATATATCGAAAAGTATCGATATATCAAAAAGTATCGATATATCGATAAGTATCGATATATCGATAAGTATCGATATATCGAAAACTATCGACATATCGAAAAGTATCGATCTATCGAAAAGTATCGATATATCGAAAAGTATCGATATATCGAAAAGTATCGATATATCGAAAAGTATCGATAAGATATCGAAAAGTACCGATAAGATATCGAAAAGTACCGAAAAGATATCGAAAAGTATCGATATATATCGAATAGTATCGATATATATCGAAAAGTATTGATATATATCGAAAAGTATCTATATATAAGGAAAAGTATCGATATATAAGGAAAACTATCGATATATAATGAAAAGTATCGATATATAATGAAAAGTATCGATATATAATGATAAGTATGGATATATAATGATAAGTATCGATATATAATGATAAGTATCGATATATAATGATAAGTATCGATATATAAAGATAAGTATCGATATATAATAAAAAGTATCGATATATTATGAAAAGTATCGAAAAGATATCGAAAAGTATCGAAAAGATATCGAAAAGTATCGAAAAAGATATCGAAAAGTATCGAAAAGATATCGAAAAGTATCGAAAAGATATCGAAAAGTATCGATATATCGAAAAGTATCGATATATCGAAAATGAACGATTTATCGATAAGTATCGATATATCCGATATATCGATAAGTATCGATATATCGAAAACTATCGATATATCGAAAAGTATCGATATATCGAAAAGTATCGATATATCCATAAGTATCGATATATCGAAAAGTGTCGATATATCGAAAAGTATCGTTATATCGATAAGTATCGATATATCGAAAAGTATCGATATATCGAAAAGTATCGATATATCGATAAGTATCGATATATCGCAAAGTATCGATATATCGATAAGTATCGATCTATCGAGAAGTATCGAAATATCGAAAAGTATCGATATATCGATAATTATGGATATATCGAATAGTATCGATATATCGAAAAGTATCGATATATCGATAAGTATCCATATATCAATAAGTATCTATATATCGATATATCGATAAGTATCGATATATCGATAAGAATCGATATATCGAAAAGTATCGATATATCGATAAGTATCGATATATCGATAAGTATCGATATATCGATAAGCATCGATATATCGAAAAGTATCGATATATCGATAAGTATCGATATATCGATAAGTATCGATATATCGAAAAGTATCGTTATATCGATAGGTATCGAAAAGATATCGAAAAGTATCGAAAAGATCGAAAAGTATCGAAAAGATATCGCAAAGTATCGATATATCGATAAGTATCGATATATCGAAAAGTATCGATATATCGATAAGTATCGATATATCCGATATATCGATAAGTATCGATATATCCGATATATCGATAAGTATCGATATATCCGATATATCGATAAGTATCGATATATCGAAAAGTATCGGTAAATCGATAAGTATCGATATATCGATAAGTATCGATATATCGAAAAGTATCGATATATCGAAAAGTATCGATATATCGAAAAGTGTCGATATATCGAAAAGTATCGATTTATCGAAAAGTATCGATATATCGAAAAGTATCGATATATCGAAAAGTATCGATATATCGAAAAGTATCTAAATATCGAAAAGTATCGATATATCGATAAGTATCGATAAGATATCGAAAAGTACCGAAAAGATATCGAAAAGTTCCGAAAAGATATCGAAACGTATCGAATAGTATCGATATATATCGAAAAGTATCGATATATATCGAAAAGTATCTATATATAAGGAAAAGTATCGATATATAATGAAAAGTATCGATATATAATGAAAAGTATCGATATATAATGATAAGTATGGATATATAATGATAAGTATCGATATATAATGATAAGTATCGATATATAATGATAGGTATCGATATATAATGATAAGTATCGATATATAATGAAAGGTATCGATATATAATAAATAGTATCGATATATAATGAAAGGTATCGATATATAATAAAAAGTGTCGATATATAATGAAAAGTATCGAAAAGATATCGAAAAGTATCGAAAAGATATCGAAAAGTATCGAAAAGATATCGAAAAGTATCGAAAAGTATCGAAAAGATATCGAAAAGTATCGAAAAGATCGAAGAAAAGATATCGAAAAGTATTGTTATATCGATAAGTATCGATATATCGAAAAGTATCGATATATCGATAAGTATTGATATATCCGATATATCGATAAGTATCGATATATCGAAAAGTATCGATAAATCGTTAAGTATCGATATATCGAAAAGTATCGATATATCGAAAAGTATCGATATATCGAAAAGTATCGATATATCGAAAAGTATCGATATATCGAAAAAAATCGATATATCGAAAAGTATCGATGTATCGAAAAGTATCGATATATCGATAAGTATCGATAAGATATCGAAAAGTATCGATATATCGAAAAGTATCGATATATCGATAAGTATCGATATATCGATAAGTATCAATAAGTATCGATATATCGATAAGTATCGATATATCGATACGTATCGAAAAGATATCGATAAGTACCGAAAAGATATCGATAAGTACCGAAAAGATATCGAAAAGTACCGAAAAGATATCGAAAAGTATCGAAAAGATATCAAAAAGTATCGAAAAGATATCGAAAAGTATCGAAAAGATATCGAAAAGTATCGAAATGATATCGAAAAGTATCGAAAAGATATCGAAAAGTATCGATATATCGAAAAGTATCGATATATCGATAAGTATCGATATATCGAAAAGTACCGATATATCGAAAAGTACCGATATATCGATAAGTACCGATATATCGATAAGTATCGATAAGTATCGATATATCGATAAGTATCGATATATCGATAAGTATCGATATATCGATAAGTATCGATATATCGAAAAGTATCGATATATCGAAAAGTATCGATATATCGTAAAGTATCGATATATCGAAAAGTACCGATATATCGAAAAGTACCGAAAAGATATCGAAAATATCGAAAAGATATCGAAAAGTGCCGAAAAGATATCCAAAAGTACCGAAAAGATATCGAAAAGTACCGAAAAGATATCGAAAAGTACCGAAAAGATATCGAAAAGTATCGAAAAGATATCGAAAGGTATCGAAAAGATATCGAAAAGTATCTATATACAATGAAAATTGTCTATATATAATAAAAAGTATCGATATATAATGAAAAGTATCGATATATAATGAAAAGTATCGAAAAGATATCGATAAGTATCGAAAAGATATCGATAAGTATCGAAAAGATATCGATAAGTATCGAAAAGATATAGATAAGTATCGAAAAGATATCGATAAGTATCGAAAAGATATCGAAAAGTATCGAAAAGACATCGAAAAGTATCGAAAAGATATCGAAAAGATATCGAAAAGTATCGAAAAGATATCGAAAAGTATCTATATATATCGAAAAGTATCTATATATATCGAAAAGTATCTATATATATCGAAAAGTATCTATATATAATGAAAAGTATCGATATATAATTAAAAGTATCGATATATAATGAAAAGTATCGATATATAATGATAAGTATCGATATATAATGATAAGTATCGATATATAAGTACCGAAAAGATATCGAAAAGTACCGAAAAGATATCGAAAAGTATCGAAAAGATATCGAAAAGTATCGATATATCGATAAGTATCGAAAAGATATCGAAAAGTATCGATATATCGATAAGTATCGATATATCGAAAAGTATCGATATATCGAAAAGTATCGATATAACGAAAAGTATCGATATATCGAAAAGTATCGATATATCGATAAGTATCGATATATCGAAAAGTATCGATGTATCGATAAGTATCGATGTATCGATAAGTATCGATGTATCGATAAGTATCGATATATCGATAAGTATCGATATATCGATAAGTATCGATATATCGATAAGTATCGATATAACGAAAAGTATCGATATATCGAAAAGTATCGATAAATCGTAAAGTATCGATATATCGAAAAGTATCGAAATATCGAAAAGTATCGATGTATCGAAAAGTATCGATGTATCGAAAAGTATCGATGTATCGAAAAGTATCGATATATCGAATAGTATCGATATATCGAAATGTATCGATATATCGATAAGCATCGATATATCGAAAAGTATCGATATATCGATAAGTATCGATATATCGATAAGTATCGATATATCGAAAAGTATCGTTATATCGATAGGTATCGAAAAGATATCGAAAAGTATCGAAAAGATCGAAAAGTATCGAAAAGATATCGCAAAGTATCGATATATCGATAAGTATCGATATATCGAATAGTATCGATATATCGATAAGTATCGATATATCCGATATATCGATAAGTATCGATATATCCGATATATCGATAAGTATCGATATATCCGATATATCGATAAGTATCGATATATCGAAAAGTATCGGTAAATCGATAAGTATCGATATATCGATAAGTATCGATATATCGAAAAGTATCGATATATCGAAAAGTATCGATATATCGAAAAGTGTCGATATATCGAAAAGTATCGATTTATCGAAAAGTACCGATATATCGAAAAGTATCGATATATCGAAAAGTATCGATATATCGAAAAGTATCGAAATATCGAAAAGTATCGATATATCGATAAGTATCGATAAGATATCGAAAAGTACCGAAAAGATATCGAAAAGTTCCGAAAAGATATCGAAACGTATCGAATAGTATCGATATATATCGAAAAGTATCGATATATATCGAAAAGTATCTATATATAAGGAAAAGTATCGATATATAATGAAAAGTATCGATATATAATGAAAAGTATCGATATATAATGATAAGTATGGATATATAATGATAAGTATCGATATATAATGATAAGTATCGATATATAATGATAGGTATCGATATATAATGATAAGTATCGATATATAATGAAAGGTATCGATATATAATAAAAAGTATCGATATATAATGACAGGTATCGATATATAATAAAAAGTGTCGATATATAATGAAAAGTATCGAAAAGATATCGAAAAGTATCGAAAAAATATCGAAAAGTATCGAAAAGATATCGAAAAGTATCGAAAAGTATCGAAAAGATATCGAAAAGTATCGAAAAGATCGAAGAAAAGATATCGAAAAGTATCGTTATATCGATAAGTATCGATATATCGAAAAGTATCGATATATCGATAAGTATTGATATATCCGATATATCGATAAGTATCGATATATCGAAAAGTATCGATAAATCGATAAGTATCGATATATCGAAAAGTATCGATATATCGAAAAGTATCGATGTATCGAAAAGTATCGATATATCGAAAAGTATCGATATATCGAAAAAAATCGATATATCGAAAAGTATCGATATATCGAAAAGTATCGATATATCGATAAGTATCGATAAGATATCGAAAAGTATCGATATATCGAAAAGTATCGATATATCGATAAGTATCGATAAGATATCGAAAAGTATCGATATATCGTAAAGTATCGATATATCGAAAAGTACCGATATATCGAAAAGTACCGAAAAGATATCGAAAAGTACCGAAAAGATATCGAAAAGTACCGAAAAGATATCCAAAAGTACCGAAAAGATATCGAAAAGTACCGAAAAGGTATCGTAAAGTACCGAAAATATATCGAAAAGTATCGAAAAGATATCGAAAAGTATCGAAAAGATATCGAAAAGTATGGAAAAGATATCGAAAAGTATCGAAAAGATATCGAAAAGTATCGAAAAGATATCGAAAAGTATCTATATATAATGAAAAGTATCTATATATAATAAAAAGTATCGATATATAATGAAAAGTATCGATATATAATGAAAAGTATCGAAAAGATATCGATAAGTATCGAAAAGATATCGATAAG
The DNA here is from genome assembly GCF_023898315.1 of Schistocerca nitens. NCBI lineage: Eukaryota > Metazoa > Arthropoda > Insecta > Orthoptera > Acrididae > Schistocerca > Schistocerca nitens. The sequence continues at coordinate 8,784,005 of NW_026046001.1, forward strand.
TATCGAAAAGATATCGATAAGTATCGAAAAGATATCGATAAGTATCGAAAAGATATAGATAAGTATCGAAAAGGTATCGATAAGTATCGAAAAGATATCGAAAAGTATCGAAAAGATATCGAAAAGTATCGAAAAGACATCGAAAAGTATCGAAAAGATATCGAAAAGATATCGAAAAGTATCGAAAAGATATCGAAAAGTATCGAAAAGATATCGAAAAGTATCTATATATATCGAAAAGTATCTATATATATCGAAAAGTATCCATATATATCGAAAAGTATCTATATATAATGAAAAGTATCGATATATAATTAAAAGTATCGATATATAATGAAAAGTATCGATATATAATGATAAGTATCGATATATAATGATAAGTATCGATATATAAGTACCGAAAAGATATCGAAAAGTACCGAAAAGATATCGAAAAGTACCGAAAAGATATCGAAAAGTATCGAAAAGTTATCGAAAAGTATCGAAAAGATATCGAAAAGTATCGATATATAGATAAGTATCGAAAAGATATCGAAAAGTATCGATATATCGATAAGTATCGATATATCGAAAAGTATCGATATATCGAAAAGTATCGATATAACGAAAAGCATCGATATATCGAAAAGTATCGATATATCGAAAAGTATCGATATATCGATAAGTATCGATATATCGAAAAGTATCGAAATATCGTAAAGTATCGATATATCGAAAAAGTATCGATATATCTATAAGTATCGATATATCGATAAGTTTCGATATATCGAAAAGTATCGATATATCGATAACTATCGATATATCGATAAGTATCGATATATCGATAAGTACCGAAAAGATATCGAAAAGTACCGAAAAGATATCGAAAAGTACCGAAAAGATATCGAAAAGTACCGAAAAGATATCGAAAAGTACCGAAAAGATATCAAAAAGTACCGAAAAGATATCGAAAAGTACCGAAAAGATATCGAAAAGTACCGAAAAGATTTCGAAAAGTACCGAAAAGATATCGAAAAGTACCAAAAAGATATCGAAAAGTACCGAAAATATATCGAAAAGTACCGAAAAGATATCGAAAAGTACCGAAAAGATATCGAAAAGTACCGAAAAGATATCGAAAAGTACCGAAAAGATATCGACAAGTACCGAAAAGATATCGAAAAGTACCGAAAAGATATCGAAAAGTATCGAAAAGATATCGAAAAGTATCGTTAAGATATCGAAAAGTATCGTAAAGATATCGAAAAGTATCGAAAAGATATCGAAAAGTATCAATGTATCGATAAATATCGATATATCGATAAGTATCGATATATCGATTAGTATCGATTTATCGATAAGTATCGATATATCAAAAAGTATCGATATATCGAAAAGTATCGATATATCGAAAAGTATCGATATATCGAAAAGTATCGATGTATCGAAAAGTATCGATATATCGATAAGGATCGATATATCGAAAAGTATCGATATATCGATAAGTATCCATATATCAATAAGTATTGATATATCGATATTCTGATATATATATATATATATATATATATATATCGATATATCGATAAGTATAAGTATATATCGATAAGTATCGATATATCGATAAGTATCGATATATCGATAAGTATCGATATATCGAAAAGTATCGATATATCGAAAAGTATCGATATATCGATAAGTATCGATATATCGATAAGTATCGATATATCGATAAGTATCGATATATCGATAAGTATCGATATATGGAGAAGTATCGATATATCGAGAAGTATCGATATATCGAAAAGTATCGATATATCGAAAAGTAACGATATATCGCCAAGTATCGATGTATCGAAAAGTATCGATATATCGATAAGTATCGATATATCGATAAGTATAGATATATCGAAAAGTATCGATATATCGATAAGTATCGATATATCGAAAAGTACCGATATATCGAAAAGTACCGATATATCGATAAGTACCGATATATCGATAAGTATCGATAAGTATCGATATATCGATAAGTATCGATATATCGATAAGTATCGATATATCGATAAGTATCGATATATCGAAAAGTATCGATATATCGAAAAGTATCGATATATCGTAAAGTATCGATATATCGAAAAGTACCGATATATCGAAAAGTACCGAAAAGATATCGAAAATATCGAAAAGATATCGAAAAGTGCCGAAAAGATATCCAAAAGTACCGAAAAGATATCCAAAAGTACCGAAAAGATATCGAAAAGTACCGAAAAGATATCGAAAAGTACCGAAAAGATATCGAAAAGTATCGAAAAGATATCGAAAGGTATCGAAAAGATATCGAAAAGTATCTATATACAATGAAAATTATCTATATATAATAAAAAGTATCGATATATAATGAAAAGTATCGATATATAATGAAAAGTATCGAAAAGATATCGATAAGTATCGAAAAGATATCGATAAGTATCGAAAAGATATCGATAAGTATCGAAAAGATATAGATAAGTATCGAAAAGATATCGATAAGTATCGAAAAGATATCGAAAAGTATCGAAAAGACATCGAAAAGTATCGAAAAGATATCGAAAAGATATCGAAAAGTATCGAAAAGATATCGAAAAGTATCTATATATATCGAAAAGTATCTATATATATCGAAAAGTATCTATATATATCGAAAAGTATCTATATATAATGAAAAGTATCGATATATAATTAAAAGTATCGATATATAATGAAAAGTATCGATATATAATGATAAGTATCGATATATAATGATAAGTATCGATATATAAGTACCGAAAAGATATCGAAAAGTACCGAAAAGATATCGAAAAGTACCGAAAAGATATCGAAAAGTATCGAAAAGATATCGAAAAGTATCGAAAAGATATCGAAAAGTATCGATATATCGATAAGTATCGAAAAGATATCGAAAAGTATCGATATATCGATAAGTATCGATATATCGAAAAGTATCGATATATCGATAAGTATCGATATATCGAAAAGTATCGATGTATCGATAAGTATCGATGTATCGATAAGTATCGATGTATCGATAAGTATCGATATATCGATAAGTATCGATATATCGATAAGTATCGATATATCGATAAGTATCGATATAACGAAAAGTATCGATATATCGAAAAGTATCGATAAATCGTAAAGTATCGATATATCGAAAAGTATCGAAATATCGAAAGGTATCGATGTATCGAAAAGTATCGATGTATCGAAAAGTATCGATGTATCGAAAAGTATCGATATATCGAATAGTATCGATATATCGAAAAGTATCGATATATCGATAAGCATCGATATATCGAAAAGTATCGATATATCGATAAGTATCGATATATCGATAAGTACCGAAAAGATATCGAAAAGTACCGAAAAGATATCGAAAAGTACCGGAAAGATATCGAAAAGTACCGAAAAGATATCGAAAAGTACCGAAAAGATATCGAAAAGTACCGAAAAGATATCGAAAAGTACCGAAAAGATATCGAAAAGTACCGAAAAGATTTCGAAAAGTACCGAAAAGATATCGAAAAGTACCGAAAAGATATCGAAAAGTACCGAAAAGATATCGAAAAGTACCGAAAAGATATCGAAAAGTACCGAAAAGATTTCGAAAAGTACCGAAAAGATATCGAAAAGTACCGAAAAGATATCGAAAAGTACCGAAAAGATATCGAAAAGTACCGCAAAGATATCGAAAAGTACCGAAAAGATATCGAAAAGTACCGAAAAGATATCGACAAGTACCGAAAAGATATCGACAAGTACCGAAAAGATATCGACAAGTACCGAAAAGATATCGACAAGTACCGAAAAGATATCGAAAAGTACCGAAAAGATATCGAAAAGTATCGAAAAGATATCGAAAAGTATCGAAAAGATATCGAAAAGTATCGTAAAGATATCGAAAAGTATCGAAAAGATATCGAAAAGTATCGATGTATCGATAAGTATCGATATATCGATAAGTATCGATATATCGATAAGTATCGATATATCGAAAAGTATCGATATATCGAAAAGTATCGATATATCGAAAAGTATCGATATATCGAAAAGTATCGAATATCGATAAGTATCGATATATCGAAAAGTATCGATATATCGATAAGTATCCTAATATCAATAAGTATCGATATATCGATATATCGATAAGTATCGATATATCGAAAAGTATCGATATATCGAAAAGTATCGATATATCGATAAGTATCGATATATCGATAAGTATCGATATATCGATAAGTATCGATATATCGAGAAGTATCGATTTATCGAAAAGTATCGATATATCGAAAAGTATCGATATATCGAGAAGTATCGATTTATCGAAAAGTATCGATATATCGAAAAGTATCGATATATCAAAAAGTATCGATATATCGATAAGTATCGATATATCGATAAGTATCGATATATCGAAAACTATCGACATATCGAAAAGTATCGATCTATCGAAAAGTATCGATATATCGAAAAGTATCGATATATCGAAAAGTATCGATATATCGAAAAGTATCGATAAGATATCGAAAAGTACCGATAAGATATCGAAAAGTACCGAAAAGATATCGAAAAGTATCGATATATATCGAATAGTATCGATATATATCGAAAAGTATTGATATATATCGAAAAGTATCTATATATAAGGAAAAGTATCGATATATAAGGAAAACTATCGATATATAATGAAAAGTATCGATATATAATGAAAAGTATCGATATATAATGATAAGTATGGATATATAATGATAAGTATCGATATATAATGATAAGTATCGATATATAATGATAAGTATCGATATATAAAGATAAGTATCGATATATAATAAAAAGTATCGATATATTATGAAAAGTATCGAAAAGATATCGAAAAGTATCGAAAAGATATCGAAAAGTATCGAAAAAGATATCGAAAAGTATCGAAAAGATATCGAAAAGTATCGAAAAGATATCGAAAAGTATCGATATATCGAAAAGTATCGATATATCGAAAATGAACGATTTATCGATAAGTATCGATATATCCGATATATCGATAAGTATCGATATATCGAAAACTATCGATATATCGAAAAGTATCGATATATCGAAAAGTATCGATATATCCATAAGTATCGATATATCGAAAAGTGTCGATATATCGAAAAGTATCGTTATATCGATAAGTATCGATATATCGAAAAGTATCGATATATCGAAAAGTATCGATATATCGATAAGTATCGATATATCGCAAAGTATCGATATATCGATAAGTATCGATCTATCGAGAAGTATCGAAATATCGAAAAGTATCGATATATCGATAATTATGGATATATCGAATAGTATCGATATATCGAAAAGTATCGATATATCGATAAGTATCCATATATCAATAAGTATCTATATATCGATATATCGATAAGTATCGATATATCGATAAGAATCGATATATCGAAAAGTATCGATATATCGATAAGTATCGATATATCGATAAGTATCGATATATCGATAAGCATCGATATATCGAAAAGTATCGATATATCGATAAGTATCGATATATCGATAAGTATCGATATATCGAAAAGTATCGTTATATCGATAGGTATCGAAAAGATATCGAAAAGTATCGAAAAGATCGAAAAGTATCGAAAAGATATCGCAAAGTATCGATATATCGATAAGTATCGATATATCGAAAAGTATCGATATATCGATAAGTATCGATATATCCGATATATCGATAAGTATCGATATATCCGATATATCGATAAGTATCGATATATCCGATATATCGATAAGTATCGATATATCGAAAAGTATCGGTAAATCGATAAGTATCGATATATCGATAAGTATCGATATATCGAAAAGTATCGATATATCGAAAAGTATCGATATATCGAAAAGTGTCGATATATCGAAAAGTATCGATTTATCGAAAAGTATCGATATATCGAAAAGTATCGATATATCGAAAAGTATCGATATATCGAAAAGTATCTAAATATCGAAAAGTATCGATATATCGATAAGTATCGATAAGATATCGAAAAGTACCGAAAAGATATCGAAAAGTTCCGAAAAGATATCGAAACGTATCGAATAGTATCGATATATATCGAAAAGTATCGATATATATCGAAAAGTATCTATATATAAGGAAAAGTATCGATATATAATGAAAAGTATCGATATATAATGAAAAGTATCGATATATAATGATAAGTATGGATATATAATGATAAGTATCGATATATAATGATAAGTATCGATATATAATGATAGGTATCGATATATAATGATAAGTATCGATATATAATGAAAGGTATCGATATATAATAAAAAGTATCGATATATAATGAAAGGTATCGATATATAATAAAAAGTGTCGATATATAATGAAAAGTATCGAAAAGATATCGAAAAGTATCGAAAAGATATCGAAAAGTATCGAAAAGATATCGAAAAGTATCGAAAAGTATCGAAAAGATATCGAAAAGTATCGAAAAGATCGAAGAAAAGATATCGAAAAGTATTGTTATATCGATAAGTATCGATATATCGAAAAGTATCGATATATCGATAAGTATTGATATATCCGATATATCGATAAGTATCGATATATCGAAAAGTATCGATAAATCGTTAAGTATCGATATATCGAAAAGTATCGATATATCGAAAAGTATCGATATATCGAAAAGTATCGATATATCGAAAAGTATCGATATATCGAAAAAAATCGATATATCGAAAAGTATCGATGTATCGAAAAGTATCGATATATCGATAAGTATCGATAAGATATCGAAAAGTATCGATATATCGAAAAGTATCGATATATCGATAAGTATCGATATATCGATAAGTATCAATAAGTATCGATATATCGATAAGTATCGATATATCGATACGTATCGAAAAGATATCGATAAGTACCGAAAAGATATCGATAAGTACCGAAAAGATATCGAAAAGTACCGAAAAGATATCGAAAAGTATCGAAAAGATATCAAAAAGTATCGAAAAGATATCGAAAAGTATCGAAAAGATATCGAAAAGTATCGAAATGATATCGAAAAGTATCGAAAAGATATCGAAAAGTATCGATATATCGAAAAGTATCGATATATCGATAAGTATCGATATATCGAAAAGTACCGATATATCGAAAAGTACCGATATATCGATAAGTACCGATATATCGATAAGTATCGATAAGTATCGATATATCGATAAGTATCGATATATCGATAAGTATCGATATATCGATAAGTATCGATATATCGAAAAGTATCGATATATCGAAAAGTATCGATATATCGTAAAGTATCGATATATCGAAAAGTACCGATATATCGAAAAGTACCGAAAAGATATCGAAAATATCGAAAAGATATCGAAAAGTGCCGAAAAGATATCCAAAAGTACCGAAAAGATATCGAAAAGTACCGAAAAGATATCGAAAAGTACCGAAAAGATATCGAAAAGTATCGAAAAGATATCGAAAGGTATCGAAAAGATATCGAAAAGTATCTATATACAATGAAAATTGTCTATATATAATAAAAAGTATCGATATATAATGAAAAGTATCGATATATAATGAAAAGTATCGAAAAGATATCGATAAGTATCGAAAAGATATCGATAAGTATCGAAAAGATATCGATAAGTATCGAAAAGATATAGATAAGTATCGAAAAGATATCGATAAGTATCGAAAAGATATCGAAAAGTATCGAAAAGACATCGAAAAGTATCGAAAAGATATCGAAAAGATATCGAAAAGTATCGAAAAGATATCGAAAAGTATCTATATATATCGAAAAGTATCTATATATATCGAAAAGTATCTATATATATCGAAAAGTATCTATATATAATGAAAAGTATCGATATATAATTAAAAGTATCGATATATAATGAAAAGTATCGATATATAATGATAAGTATCGATATATAATGATAAGTATCGATATATAAGTACCGAAAAGATATCGAAAAGTACCGAAAAGATATCGAAAAGTATCGAAAAGATATCGAAAAGTATCGATATATCGATAAGTATCGAAAAGATATCGAAAAGTATCGATATATCGATAAGTATCGATATATCGAAAAGTATCGATATATCGAAAAGTATCGATATAACGAAAAGTATCGATATATCGAAAAGTATCGATATATCGATAAGTATCGATATATCGAAAAGTATCGATGTATCGATAAGTATCGATGTATCGATAAGTATCGATGTATCGATAAGTATCGATATATCGATAAGTATCGATATATCGATAAGTATCGATATATCAATAAGTATCGATATAACGAAAAGTATCGATATATCGAAAAGTATCGATAAATCGTAAAGTATCGATATATCGAAAAGTATCGAAATATCGAAAAGTATCGATGTATCGAAAAGTATCGATGTATCGAAAAGTATCGATGTATCGAAAAGTATCGATATATCGAATAGTATCGATATATCGAAATGTATCGATATATCGATAAGCATCGATATATCGAAAAGTATCGATATATCGATAAGTATCGATATATCGATAAGTATCGATATATCGAAAAGTATCGTTATATCGATAGGTATCGAAAAGATATCGAAAAGTATCGAAAAGATCGAAAAGTATCGAAAAGATATCGCAAAGTATCGATATATCGATAAGTATCGATATATCGAATAGTATCGATATATCGATAAGTATCGATATATCCGATATATCGATAAGTATCGATATATCCGATATATCGATAAGTATCGATATATCCGATATATCGATAAGTATCGATATATCGAAAAGTATCGGTAAATCGATAAGTATCGATATATCGATAAGTATCGATATATCGAAAAGTATCGATATATCGAAAAGTATCGATATATCGAAAAGTGTCGATATATCGAAAAGTATCGATTTATCGAAAAGTACCGATATATCGAAAAGTATCGATATATCGAAAAGTATCGATATATCGAAAAGTATCGAAATATCGAAAAGTATCGATATATCGATAAGTATCGATAAGATATCGAAAAGTACCGAAAAGATATCGAAAAGTTCCGAAAAGATATCGAAACGTATCGAATAGTATCGATATATATCGAAAAGTATCGATATATATCGAAAAGTATCTATATATAAGGAAAAGTATCGATATATAATGAAAAGTATCGATATATAATGAAAAGTATGGATATATAATGATAAGTATCGATATATAATGATAAGTATCGATATATAATGATAGGTATCGATATATAATGATAAGTATCGATATATAATGAAAGGTATCGATATATAATAAAAAGTATCGATATATAATGACAGGTATCGATATATAATAAAAAGTGTCGATATATAATGAAAAGTATCGAAAAGATATCGAAAAGTATCGAAAAAATATCGAAAAGTATCGAAAAGATATCGAAAAGTATCGAAAAGTATCGAAAAGATATCGAAAAGTATCGAAAAGATCGAAGAAAAGATATCGAAAAGTATCGTTATATCGATAAGTATCGATATATCGAAAAGTATCGATATATCGATAAGTATTGATATATCCGATATATCGATAAGTATCGATATATCGAAAAGTATCGATAAATCGATAAGTATCGATATATCGAAAAGTATCGATATATCGAAAAGTATCGATGTATCGAAAAGTATCGATATATCGAAAAGTATCGATATATCGAAAAAAATCGATATATCGAAAAGTATCGATATATCGAAAAGTATCGATATATCGATAAGTATCGATAAGATATCGAAAAGTATCGATATATCGAAAAGTATCGATATATCGATAAGTATCGATAAGATATCGAAAAGTATCGATATATCGTAAAGTATCGATATATCGAAAAGTACCGATATATCGAAAAGTACCGAAAAGATATCGAAAAGTACCGAAAAGATATCGAAAAGTACCGAAAAGATATCCAAAAGTACCGAAAAGATATCGAAAAGTACCGAAAAGGTATCGTAAAGTACCGAAAATATATCGAAAAGTATCGAAAAGATATCGAAAAGTATCGAAAAGATATCGAAAAGTATGGAAAAGATATCGAAAAGTATCGAAAAGATATCGAAAAGTATCGAAAAGATATCGAAAAGTATCTATATATAATGAAAAGTATCTATATATAATAAAAAGTATCGATATATAATGAAAAGTATCGATATATAATGAAAAGTATCGAAAAGATATCGATAAGTATCGAAAAGATATCGATAAGTATCGAAAAGATATCGATAAGTATCGAAAAGATATCGATAAGTATCGAAAAGATATAGATAAGTATCGAAAAGGTATCGATAAGTATCGAAAAGATATCGAAAAGTATCGAAAAGATATCGAAAAGTATCGAAAAGACATCGAAAAGTATCGAAAAGATATCGAAAAGTATCGAAAAGATATCGAAAAGTATCGAAAAGATATCGAAAAGTATCTATATATATCGAAAAGTATCTATATATATCGAAAAGTATCCATATATATCGAAAAGTATCTATATATAATGAAAAGTATCGATATATAATTAAAAGTATCGATATATAATGAAAAGTATCGATATATAATGATAAGTATCGATATATAATGATAAGTATCGATATATAAGTACCGAAAAGATATCGAAAAGTACCGAAAAGATATCGAAAAGTACCGAAAAGATATCGAAAAGTATCGAAAAGTTATCGAAAAGTATCGAAAAGATATCGAAAAGTATCGATATATAGATAAGTATCGAAAAGATATCGAAAAGTATCGATATATCGATAAGTATCGATATATCGAAAAGTATCGATATATCGAAAAGTATCGATATAACGAAAAGCATCGATATATCGAAAAGTATCGATATATCGAAAAGTATCGATATATCGATAAGTATCGATATATCGAAAAGTATCGAAATATCGTAAAGTATCGATATATCGAAAAAGTATCGATATATCTATAAGTATCGATATATCGATAAGTTTCGATATATCGAAAAGTATCGATATATCGATAACTATCGATATATCGATAAGTATCGATATATCGATAAGTACCGAAAAGATATCGAAAAGTACCGAAAAGATATCGAAAAGTACCGAAAAGATATCGAAAAGTACCGAAAAGATATCAAAAAGTACCGAAAAGATATCGAAAAGTACCGAAAAGATATCGAAAAGTACCGAAAAGATTTCGAAAAGTACCGAAAAGATATCGAAAAGTACCAAAAAGATATCGAAAAGTACCGAAAATATATCGAAAAGTACCGAAAAGATATCGAAAAGTACCGAAAAGATATCGAAAAGTACCGAAAAGATATCGAAAAGTACCGAAAAGATATCGACAAGTACCGAAAAGATATCGAAAAGTACCGAAAAGATATCGAAAAGTATCGAAAAGATATCGAAAAGTATCGTTAAGATATCGAAAAGTATCGTAAAGATATCGAAAAGTATCGAAAAGATATCGAAAAGTATCAATGTATCGATAAATATCGATATATCGATAAGTATCGATATATCGATTAGTATCGATTTATCGATAAGTATCGATATATCAAAAAGTATCGATATATCGAAAAGTATCGATATATCGAAAAGTATCGATATATCGAAAAGTATCGATGTATCGAAAAGTATCGATATATCGATAAGGATCGATATATCGAAAAGTATCGATATATCGATAAGTATCCATATATCAATAAGTATTGATATATCGATATTCTGATATATATATATATATATATATATATATCGATATATCGATAAGTATAAGTATATATCGATAAGTATCGATATATCGATAAGTATCGATATATCGATAAGTATCGATATATCGAAAAGTATCGATATATCGAAAAGTATCGATATATCGATAAGTATCGATATATCGATAAGTATCGATATATCGATAAGTATCGATATATCGATAAGTATCGATATATGGAGAAGTAT